>NW_027137835.1:1634308-1726809 GCF_000149305.1 Rhizopus delemar RA 99-880
ATCGACACAAAGGTAAAGAAGAGGGATAAAAAGATTTATATACCATACCCTGTAAGATGTATTCCGTCATGCAAACATTAAAATCCATTTTCATTAATCAACTTCGTTTCTTTTTTCTTCCTTGAGCGTGGGTTTAATGCGAATAATACCATGATTTTCCTTAAATAATACGGTCCAACATCCCTTTTTCTGCTGTTGTATGGAAGTTATAACCAGGATCTCCTTTACAAAAGCTGTTAGGTATTCCAGTAACATCTCTCCCTGCAATATCAACTCTACGAATAGCATGAGGAAATAGCAAAGCCTTCATATACAGGTACAGCATGCGTTTACACCATCTCATGAATCAAGTACGATACCAGTTGTTCTGCCCTGAAGAATACCTATATTGTATATTAGTAAGGCAATAAATATGCTGATATATACTCTCTTTTTCGTGTACTCACAAACTCAATACTGCTTGGATAGAAGTGAATAAAGCGGGAACGTTAAATGTTTCAAAAAAAATTTGAGCTGCTGTATCTCTATTTGCTCTAGGGTTCAAGGGTGCCTCAGTTAACAAGACAGGATGCTATAAATTAGTTTAATTTTTGCATGGTATTATTAAATATCGTGTTTAACCTCTTCAGAGAGCGTTTTGAGTTCATCTGTGTAAATGTATTGCCAGATTCTTTCCATGTCCTCCCAATCAGTAACAATGCCATGCTCAATTGGGTATCTAATCTTCAAAAGTCCACGTAATTCTTGAGCTTTTCTGCCAATAAAATTGTCTCCTTCAACTGCACCTGCCATGATGCGCACATGTTTTGGTCGACCCACCCTTAAAAAAGGTTAATTCACAAAAAAAGGAGGGTTTGTTGATGATGTTTGTTTACTTTACATGGATGGAAAAAAGCATTTTGGTTGTTCTTCTCCAGCAAAACCTGCTTTAATGACACCGGAGCCCTGAAAGAGATGAAAAGTTTAGCTTTCATTTTCTTTACTTTATTATATTGAAATGAGTTACATTATCTATGACGACAGGTTGGTTGGTTAGCACCTAAGAAAAAGGAATTAATAACAAGTAATTTGTATGCATATATCGAAACATACATCATCAAACTCAGTATTCATTCTTCTTATTTGCCCTGAAAAAAGAAAAGAAAAAAGAGAAAAAGTAACAAACTCAATGCCCCAGTAACCTAAAAAAGTGAGGAAGATTTGACCAATGAAATTTATTTATTTATGCCTTCTACGATTGCACAAACAATTAAATGCATGCAGCTTGTTCTCTTTGCCAATCTTTTTTCTTTAAAGATACAGTTTATATTTTATTAAATGTTCTTTTCAAATTACAAGATACATTTATACAAAGAACAGTTTTCTTGATTTGATACATTTTACTTTATTCAGAGATTAACGCAGATTGATATCAATATATTAATAAAATTAATGTCGTGCTCTCACGGCTGACTTCTTTCTATAAAAAATTATTTGATATAATTTATTACATCCAGTATTTTACGAAATACTTTGCATTTTTATAGCTTGGTATTTGATTTATGAGAACATACATGTATTCATGAATGCCTATGCCATATAAGTAACCAGTTAAACACAAAGTATAACATCCCACTTGCCTTTTATAATATGATCATATCGACAGCAAAACATCCTGGACTCTGTTTATATTTGCCTATCTTTTGAAATTATAGTAAAAAAATACTTACAGTGCTGCATAACATGATTTATGTATTACATGATAAAGCTTCATTTTAAAATCCTTCATAAGATTCTTTTCAGGATTATAATGTAAATTGGTGTCATATAATAAATACTCTATGACATGAAATAGCATAAATGCTGCCATATTTCACAATGGGTGCACAATATGCTTATTAAATAGGGAGCTATTAGAACTCTCTATAGACTTTTATAACCCTTGATGGCTCTACAAAGTTTATAACATTTAACTATTAAGTTATTAAATTGTATATACCATTACTTTTTAACTTTATCAGCATTAACAGCATTTTCTGAACCTTTGAATATACAGATTATGTATTTTTAAACATAATTCTTTGCAAAACAAACGATCAAGAAAAATTTATTCTTTTAGGAGAATACGTAATAGTCAGTATCTTGAATACTAGTGGGTTTCATGATTTTGAAATTACATCTGCGTTCTTTATTCTACAAGTCACTTTGCTTCCTTTAACAGGTGCTTATATGTTGGAAACTAAAGAAATTTAATAACTCGGCTGTTTAATCTAAGCCAAATTTTCAAGTTAGATATTTACGTAAATAAAACTGATGCTTTTTTTTATGTAAAGTCATAAATGAATTAAGAACAATGAGTATTATAGAAAATCTTGTAAAGAAATATCAATTAAAATAAAACAGACAAGTTTCCTTTATAAAACATTATAAAACTATTTTGAAAATAGGGTAAATTCTATTTTTTCTATCTTTCCTTTCTCTTCAAAAGTTAGCCCATCATTAAACCATATTTTTTAGCTTCCTCCCTTATGAGAAAATTTGCAATTATTTCTTCTGATCTCCACCTTTATTAAGCTATCTTCTTCGACTAGTCTATAACTCCATCAGATTCATAGGGAGAAATGTGACGAAAGATAAAAAAAAGGTAATTCCTTTTTATTCCTACATTATTGGCCTCGAATTATATTAATTAAATTTGTTTATATGGAATTTATTTTGCATTTTTTATATAACGTTAAATTTTAAGCACAACTATTTTTCTTCCTTTCATAAAATATAATACTAACTAAGGATAAGAATAAAAAAAATATCATAGAAAAAGGAAGGCTAATTGGGTTTAGTGCTTGAGAGATAAGCCTGACATGCCTTCATGATTAACTGAATTCTTTGTTTGCGTATAGATAAACTATAATATATAAGTGTATTAATAATAAGTGAGAATATATCCTAAAATCTTTTTGAAGCTATATTAGCCATAAAAGCAAGCCAGTGAGTTTGTAGAAGAAATAACTAAAGAAAAAATCAAATTGAAAACCTTAAAAATGGAATCCACTGTGATGATATTGCTTATACATCAAATCTGATAAATAAATATAGCAAAGAGCTTTCTATTACTCTGAAAACAAGTAAAAATATTTTAAAAATTACTATAAATCTTTTCTTTTTTGCAGAAAACATTTTATAATTTATACTATAAAATCAAAGGAGGTTTTTTACCATATAAATTATTGAGTTGCAAAAATAAAAAAAATAAAAACATCCAATAAAAAAAGTGTTTTGGAAAATTAATTTATTCTTGGATATAAAGCGATGTATAATATTCTGTCAAATGAATAATAGTCTACTATATTTATATGTTCGGGGCTTTTCTGTTATGATTAGAGTGTTTATATGACTTTTTTATTAATACACTCTTCAGTCTTTTATATATATTATGAATATTTGTTGATAGGTCTTTTCTTATTATTAAATATGGTTTCATTATGATACAGCATACATGCTAAAATACAAAACTTCATCTACTTAATGTAAATCACAACCAAAGGGCATAAAATTGACAGATTCAATGCAAAGTTGACTTCTCCTACAATTTTTGACTCTCCAACTTATATCTTTTTTTTTTTTCACTTTACCTTAAACAGGAGACTTTTTTTTTTTTTTTTTTTTTTTGTTCATTAAAGCATGAAAAATAAGACTCATAATATGATTAAAAAAAAAAGTGCATAAAGCAGCTATAAATAAAAAATGTGCTTTCCAATTGCTCATTCTATGAGCATATCCAAGAAATCTTTGTATTTGAATTCTTTATGAGACAAATGGAAATAAGATCAAGCAAAATATATGATACAAAATAAAAAATTAGCACATATTAAGAATATTACTTATAATTCAATAATTAGAAAAGGAACACATTTAGTTATAAATGCAAATAATAAGTAAAAGTTACTGTTTGTTTTTAAAACATAAATAACAGTCATCAGGTTTGAAAAAAATAAGCTAAGAATCGGAAGCCAATAATAATCATGCAGCTTCATTTACCGATCTTGAAGATGAATATGCTTAATTTACTACTGGATGCTGAGATTTATTTATGAGAGAACAGCAAACGTTAAAAAATCAATCACTACCGGTGATCTTTTACTATGTCCATAAAAATAGAAGCATGCACTTAATGAAATGGCTCAGAAGAAAATTACACATTTAAGGCCTTAAGGCGATTTTAATTTATCTAAGCATATAAACATTGATTTTCAACTGACACAATACTTAATCTAAGTCTTACAGTCATCAAAATGTAATTACGTAATTTTATGTAAAATCTTCCGATTTGTCATGTTTTTATCAATATACAAATATAAAAAGGTTAAGCTTATATTTCTATAAGATTAAAGGCAACATATCCTACAACCTACTAATTGATGTTATTCTGTTCATAAAACTGGTCAATGGCACTAACATTTAACTTCCATAGAACCTCTGGGTACCCTCATAGAATTTTCTTTCCATTTTGGCTGTATCAAAACAAGAAAAATGACACGTTGTAATTGTTTACATTATTTGTGTAATATCCTTTATATAGTTGTCAAACAATCTTAGTGATGGTAGTACAAATCATATATGGAAAGAGTGCAGAGTTTGGAATGAATTTCTCATTCTGTGAAATCTATGAAGGTATTCACGCCCAATACTATTTTTTTTTCTGATATTGAAAGTAAATAAATTACTTTGGAGACGTTAGCCACTAAAGATACTACAATGCTGAGCAGATGACACTAGTGTATCACTAAAATGTTATAAATTTTCAACTTTGAAAAGGTGGTATATACAATTCTTTCATGAAATAAATATCCCTTTTTCAAAAAAAAAAAAAAAAAAAAGCTTTTAATAAATTCTAGAAACAAGAGATTCAAAATATATCGTTAAGATACCAGTAAACATCAGGCTTTTATTGCGGATTATGGCAATGGATCAGCGGCTCACAAAGTTTAAAGAATATCTTTAAAAGAATACTAGGATGTCACAGGATCCACATGGTGTGCAAAAATAGAGGGGAAAAAAGAATGAATTAGAAGTAGTTTATGCCCACCTTCCAACATCTAAAACATACTTAATAGTTCAAACATATATACAAGTCTCTTAAACCTTTAGATTATGTATGGTGGATAAAATCATAAAGAGTATAAAAATAAGAGAATAGCAGCAAGCATTCTGATTAATAGGGCCAATAAATATAAGTTGAAGAAGGCAAAAAGAATAAAAACAAAAAATAATAGAATAAAAGTAAATGAAAACGAAAGGAAAAGGAGACTAAGAAGAAAAACAGTGAGTGAAGCCTAAATAATTTATAGATTTAAATGCAGTTGTGCATTTGAAGAAGGTGCAGTAGCAATCAAGAAGCATAGAACAAGAATAATTTACATCTTGCGTAAAGGGCTTAGCAGAAGATAAAACTATGGTAAATCATTGGTTGCCGGAATCAATAAGTTTGCACATCGTGAATGACAACTTAATCACCCATGCCAGACAGCTTGTCCGAAGAGGTAATACATGCAGATTCTTTTGTAAACACAATGTCTTTTGATAGTATGACTTGGTTTATTACTGACTTCATACATCATGTCTAGCACATCAGGCGTTGAGTTGATTATTAAATAGAGCAATTTCAATACATATTTATGAACAGACTAATATTTTCTTTTCTTTATTTGTATTAATTTAATAAGTTGAAAAATATCTAATTTAAACATTTTGATAAAAGAAATCTTGAAATTTGTTAAAATAAAAAGAATTAGGGTAAAAGTAAAGATTTTTTTTGACAATTTAATAAATGTTCAATTGGTTATACTAATATATTCTGATCATTTCTAAAAACTCATCAACGGTGAAGATTGAAATAAGTATGTTCCCAATCTTACAATTTTTTTTTACTACCAAATAACGAATACCGATGGTTAAACATAATTCTACAGAGTTCATAGAGAGATAAACTTTCAAGTTATCTACGTTCATACAAACAATGCTTGTGTTTATTAAAATAATACAGTATTTTTTTAAAGACGTTATATATCCCGTTAATTGCTCCAGATTGGCACCATTTTTTAATATGTAATAAATGCATAAAAGCGTTATCAATCATAGTCCTATGATTTGATCTACCATTAATAGATTTAAATTTCATGCACGAACAGATAAATATAAAAATTCCTTTTTAACTATTATTGTTACATTTCTAACGATGCTTTTGTTTTTTCATCGTTTTTATAAGGGATAATGATTTGAAACCCAAAGCCCATACTGATTTTGATTATAACTAAAAGAGGCTTTGATATTAAAGTAATGTATTTTTTTTTTCAATAATTTAATGATATAGTATTCGGCTCATATCACTTTATTGTCTTCAGTTGAAATATTTTGCTTTTGATCAAAGGTCAATAAGCCTTCAATTAAAAATAAAATAAAAAGCTCATGGAGTATTTGAGAATACTCTCATTGTTTTTGATACGATTCTCATTAATTTGAGAATTTTTTTACAGTGCTTCCACCGTCAATTGGACATTTTTCTGAAAATGAAATCTCTTTAAACAACTATATATTGCAGCAGCCATAATTTTTTAACAACTTAAAAAAAGACTTAATGGAAGGCTTCTTTGTTCCTCTCCTTTGTTTTTAGTAGTTACTCCATTTGATTCTAATGCTTCACCAAAAGGTAAGCCTTATGATACTGACACGTTGGATACTCCTTTCTTTACCGTTTTTGTTTCACAGTGCCCAGATATGAAGTAACGCGTTTTCTTTAGCAACAAACAAGCTTCCAATGCCTCGTTGGGATATGAAAAACAGTAGTATTATTCCTCTTATAAATATGAGTCTGACTTTTGATCTAACTGGTATGATGAATACCAATACTGGAATACCAAGTGTCAAATTATATTTTGTCTGAAAACTGGGATACTGGCCAAATGTTCATTAGCGTATTCAGGAACGCTTCTTTGAACAAAAAGGTATTGAGAAATATTGATAGATGAAGAGGACAATGTTTTAAATATTGTTGTCAGCAAAAGTATGTAAGATAATTGATAAATGAAAAACATGCATCAAGGTGTGGCTGCTGCAATATATGGTTGTTTAAGGAATTCCAGATTGGGAACTGTCAGAGAACTCGTATTAACAAAAAATTTCTTGGATCTAATTTTTTCTCCTCTTTTTTACGATCCTGGCGAAAATAAGCACTTCATCTGGCTCAATATACAAGAAGAAAACACAACAAGCTCAAGACCTGATGGCATAATAGTTAGTATTCCCCAAAAAGCTGAAAGCGTAACTCTAGGTTACTGCGAAATAAAAACTTCAGTTGTTCAAATCAATAAGGAGTTGGCGTTCGTCGACTTGGTTAGGTTGGCAACTTTTTCCCGCAACCTCATGTTGAGTGAAGCAAACAAGAAAGCAATATCTATTCAATCAGTTAGGTTCAAAATTATTGTGTACTTTATAAGATATTTTTCCTGAGGTTACTATGACAGATATCTTACCATTTGATGTACCAAGAACAATTGATGACTTGGCGGACCTTCTTCCAAAGATTGATGCGTTAAAAAAATTGGTCATGTGTATCAATATGAATGCGAGCTTCGATACAAAAGTTCTCAACTTTTGGAGGATAATAACTTGGACATGGTTAACCTAAAGCGCCGCAAAGCAAATATCTCCTCTTTCTCTTTGATCTAAATTAATTGAAACCATCATGTCCTTCTCTCTTCAACATAATGAATTATTTCATCTTCTCCTGCTACATTTCAACAAAGCAACAACATATGATCGTTGTTTTCGTTTGTTGTTTTTCTCAAAAAGTTAAAGCATTCTTATTTCTCTCCGCTGTATACTTTTTTAAAGCCACCTTTGTATATATGGTTATGTTCATTAAATATCCTTTTTTTTTTATTAAAAAAATCTTTCGAAATTAAAAAATGTATTTGTATATAAAAGATTGGCTGTACATTTTATGACCAATTTATTTTCGAAAAAGTGAGTAAATAAATTTCTTTTTTGGATCAAACTAGCTGAAAAAAGCAATAATATTTTTCTAAATTCCGGCCAGCATTTTCAGAAAAATGTCCAATTGACGATGGAAGTACTGTATCAGACAAAATATTATGCTCATTGTTGCGAGCATCAAAAGTTTTTATGGGCGGAATTTCAACTCAATTGAGTGATGACGTTTCTTTAAGGTTATCAGACGCGTTGCCCACCTTATATTTTTCTCTCTTTTTTTTTTTTTTTCTTTACTGAAAACAAAACCACTTCATTTTAATCATGGAAGAGATTGGGATTCAAGTTAAACAAGAAGTAAAGATAATAATAAAGCAAAGTAGTCTGGATGGAACAAATATTTAACGTGCATACATTTTCAGGTTAAAGACATCAACATTACCATTCTTCCTAAAGTTGGACAGCTTGAAGATCTATCAGAAAGAGATTTATATGTTAAATTAAAGAAACTTCAAAGAGATATAGAGTTTATTGAACTTCAAGAAGAATATATTAAAGATGAACAAAAGAATTTAAAGAGAGAACTCGTCCGAGCGCAAGAGGAAGTGAAACGTATCAAGTCAGTTCCACTTGTGCTTGGTCAATTTTTGGAACCTATTGATCAACATACTGGTATTGTGGGCTCCACAACTGGCTCCAATTATGTTGTCCGTATTCTCAGTACAATAGACCGCGAATTATTGAAGCCAAGTTCTTCCGTTGCCTTACATCGTCATTCAAACGCACTTGTTGATGTCTTACCACCAGAAGCTGACAGCAGCATTGCACTTTTGGGAGCAGATGAGAAACCTGATGTAGCTTATTCTGATGTGGGTGGTTTGGATATTCAAAAACAAGAGATTCGTGAAGCAGTGGAATTACCTTTGACTCACTTTGACCTCTATCGTCAAATCGGTATTGACCCACCAAGGGGTGTTCTCTTGTATGGTCCTCCAGGTACAGGAAAAACAATGCTCGTGAAAGCGGTGGCACACCATACAACAGCTAGTTTCATTCGTGTGGTTGGATCAGAATTTGTGCAGAAATATCTTGGTGAAGGTCCTCGTATGGTTCGTGATGTATTTAGATTAGCTCGTGAAAATTCTCCTTCAATTGTCTTCATCGATGAAATTGACGCCATTGCTACAAAACGTTTTGACGCTCAAACAGGTGCCGATAGAGAAGTGCAACGCATATTGCTTGAATTACTTAATCAGATGGACGGTTTCGATCAAACCTCAAATGTAAAAGTTATCATGGCTACAAATCGTGCAGATACGCTAGATCCTGCTTTATTACGTCCTGGACGTCTTGACAGAAAGATTGAATTCCCTACACCAGATCGTCGTCAAAAACGTCTTATTTTCCAAACAGTTACATCAAAGATGAACTTGTCTGAAGAAGTTGACTTAGAAGATTGTAAAGCACCTAACAAAAAAAAAGAGAAAAATGATAATTAATGCTTTTATTTACGTAGTTGTTTCACGACCTGATAAATTATCTGGTGCAGAAATTGCAGCCATTTGTCAAGAAGCTGGTATGCATGCTGTGAGAAAGAATCGTTATGTTATCTTGAGTAAGGATTTGGAGAAGGGATATAAGGCTAATGTGAAGAAAGAAGATTCAAACTTTGACTTTTATAAATAAAATAAGAAAAAGAGAAAGTTTACCAATATTTAATTTGTACTTTTTTCTTTCTATTTTTATAACATTACATAAAATGGCAACAATCAGCGCACCTTTTGGAATAGTGGATATGGGCTCTAACGGCATTCGCTTTGGTATTGTAAGTGCACTTGCTCGCCATTTACCTGTTGCATACGAAGAAAGAGCTCCTATCGCACTACTTGATGCTCAAGGTGACGAACGCGTCATCCCAGCTGATGTCATTGATCAAGTCATTACAAGTTTCAAACGTTTCAAAACAATTTGTCGAGATGCAGGTGTTGAAATTAGCAATATTCAGGTGATTGCAACTGAAGCAACACGTGTGGCTGTCAATTCGAAAGAGTTCTTGGATGGTATTTATCAAGCTACAGGTTTAACTGTTTCTTTGTTGACTAAGCAGCAAGAAGCATTGATATCCGCTTCAGGGATTGTCGGTAAATAAAAATAGGATGATAGCTTAGCTTCTAAACATAGTATTGACACTTTTTTAATTAGGTTCGTATAATCATGTAAATGGATTGACAATGGATCTTGGAGGCGGTTCAGTGGAAGTTAGCTATGTTATGACATCTCCCCCACCAGATAAGAAGCTAGATGCAATCATTTCTGACAATGTCTGTGTTTCACAGCATCCTGTTTCACTTCCATACGGTGCCGCGGCTTTGAAGAGAAGATTGGCCAAGTGTAAATCTAGCAAGGAAATAGATGCACTGTTTCATGAGGTTGTCTCTGAATTACAAAAGGCGCATGATGCATCCAATTTACCACACTTTTTGTGGAGTAAAGATGGATACGAGGTTTACATGAGTGGCGGCGGATTTCGAGCACTTGGCTATCTTTCCATGGCTATCAAGGCTCAAGATACATACATGCCACGTAGAAGTACAAATCGTCAACAAATGTATCCTATTCCAATCATCAATGGTTACTCCATGTCAGGTGGTGAACTAAAACGATTAGCAAAACATTATAGAAACAAGAAGCCTCAGGATTTGATGAGCAAACTAAAAGTTTTCCGTATTTCAAAAAGAAGAGCGTCCATGCTACCTGCCTCTTGCTTCCTTGTAAGCGCTATACTTCAAGTATTCAAGATTAAACGAGTTTATTTCAGTGAAGGTGGAGTTCGTCAAGGCTTTTGCTATCAATTATTGTCACCAGAAGAAAAACAGAAGGATCCTTATTAGAAGGCGTAAAAGCCTATGCTGCAAAATCAGAGTTTACACTCTCTCAAACCGAATTTGATGCGATTTATGACATTCTTGTGAACGCCTTACCTGAAATTTACCTTGATCCACGACATCCTTTGCAATTACACCGCCTGTTACCTGCTGCCATTCATTTATCTAACCTGACTTCTCATTATCCTAAAGAAACGCGTGCCTTTGTTGCTTTTCATATGCCTCTTGCTGGCGGCCCTTTGGCTAACGTGCCTGGATTATTGCATCACGAAAGAGCCATCTTGGCCGTCTTGTTAGCCTTTCGCCAAGGTGGAGCGGTACCTGATCCAATCTTTTATGCTGTTCAGGCCATGGTGGGTCGTAAAGGAATTTCAGTATGTAAATATATTGGACGACTCATGGAACTTGTTTTTGCTGTTTCACCACTTAATCCTGGTGTAGGACTCATAGAGAGTGGAATGTCATTTACAATTGTTTTAGCAGAAGATCCAGGAAGTGATAGTAGTGATAATAGTAGCAATAATAGTAGTGATGATGAAGACAATGAGGGAGAAGATAACAGAGATTTTTACCCCTCAGTGCAACTAAGAATTAATTTACCAGATGTTGAGTCATCTTTAGTGAATGCACCTGCAGTCATGTCAGTGATTGAAAGCATAGATAAAAAAGTAAACAACAAAAAGTTTGATATGGATGAAGAGCGTCAACCATTAAAATGCCCTAGTTTATTCTCTGTTGAAGTATTAAGAAAGTAAAGAAAGTAAAGAAAATAAATATGTTGTATGCATGTAAATAAATTAGTCTTCATATCCTTGAATGAATTGATTAATATCAGACACACTATCTTGACCAAATATATGATTTTCATCTGATGATTGAATATCACCTAGACTTGTAGGGGATGGTGGTAAGTTGAAAGAAGCACGATGACTGCTATTCGATTGTGGTCTATTTTGTTCTAATGGGTCTGATTGAGTCTTGATACTCTGTGCTAAATGACAATCATAAAGAGGTTTACGGCCCCAACAGTTAAAATAACTAAAGTAAGAACGATAATCGATTGCTTCGTTCACAATTTTCTCTGTTATTTTATCGTATTCTTCACTTGAAAGGTTGTAATTCTTTTGGAAAAAATAACGGTAACTATTTAGTCCAGATTTGAGAGAATTATTCATTGTGTGACAAATGGGACCTGAGTTTCCGGATCGAAGCATTCGTACAATTTGATGCATGTCTGTCATTTGCCCTACTTTTTGGAGACAGCTATACATGTTTTTGGCCCAGTCAACATCAACATCATAATTGTTCTTCATCGTTTCTGGAAACTTCTCAAATAGTTTGTACGTCGTGGGACCGATATTTTTTAAAATAGGATCAATGTCTCGAAATTCAACAAAGCCACCTGGTTTCACTACTCTTTTAATCTCCCTAACAACTGTCTTTTGAGAGACAAATAAGTTTTTTTTTTGTTTGCTTTATGAAATATAATGAGATTACTTACTGTCCAATCTGAAGAAGAAAAACATGTGTAGACTTGACGCATGAATACGTAATCAAAATAACTATCTGGAAAAGGCAACCCTTTAGGGTTTAGGATATCATATTGTATAAAGAAGGTGTTGGGTGGTTTAATCGCAGTTGGATAATTTGGTGATATATCAATACCATAGAAATGGGCATGTTTAAATTCTGTTGCCATTTCAAGTATCCAGGTACCATTCCCACATCCTAAATCCAGTACCCTTGGCGGGGGAAGGTCTTCCCAGTTACTTTGACTTGATCCCGATGAACCCCGTCTAGCTGAGGATACCGAGCCCGACAATAGACCACGAACAGGAGCTGAGAAATTGCCATTGAATAAATGTTTATAGATAAAATGCTACGCCAAAAAAAAAATCACGTTAAAAATATAAAGCTTAATTTTTTTCTCCATTGACATGTACCGCTTGTACAAGTCGATCTTGTTCTTCATCATCATTTGGTAAAATATATTTTGTATTAAAATTCTGGTATCTTCTTCCATTTACAATGACTGTTTTTGTATTATGTGCATCGTTTGAAGTATATATTGGTGAAGGTGGTAAAGAAGGGTTAGGAGGTGACTTGTTTTTTGCTTTATGGAAATCTAGTCCTTCAGATTCCTCTGTATCATCTTGCTTAATTGCTTTTACTGAACTTAGATTTTTTCTTTTGATTAATGAAAATATACTTTTTGATGTTTGTGATTGTGAGTTTCCCATTATTCTTCAATATAATAAAACAAAACAAAAAAAAAAAAAAAAAAAAAAAAAAAAAAAAAAGACAAAAGAGAAAAGATTTAAAATTGCATATGAATGTATTAAGAAATATTCGTTCGGAAATACCCGCTTACTATTTTTTGTCATTTTTATGCAGCAATGATACTTGCTGAGTTTTTTTTTTTTTTTTTTTTTTTTAATTTTTATTTAGTATATAAAAAGCAACCTTGTTTCTCTTTTTTTCTCTATTCGTTTTATAATAGACGTGCAAATTACATAACAATGCCCCCTAATCCTACGCGTGTACCTACAAGAGCTTCTCTTCGTAAATTCTCGCTTGCTCATATTCCTATGCCAGTCTACCTTGGCTTAGATATTGAGATTCGCGAAGAAACAACAAGCTACTACTCTATTTCAGTTCATGATGGCTTTTATACTACTGACTACTACCAAGGTGAACTCGTTCGTCATGACCCATCCACTCAGACAGCTGAAGAAATGATCAGAGAAGCTTTGACGAAGTTGACTGATATTGTTTCCCTTTACTCTATGGCTCAAAACTACAAGATTCAACTGATTGCTTGCTCGTATGATATTGCTAGAGACTTCTTGAAGAGCAGGTCATTTGTTGTTACTGAAGAGATGAGTATGATGAGCGAATTCTGGAAGCAGATCGATGCCATTCCCTTTCGCGTTCATACACATGGTCCTTCTTCTGATGAACGTGCAAGTGCTGCAGTTAGAAAAGCAGTAATGTGGTAAGTAGTATAAAGCAAACATAAAAACTACTGTTCTAAGAGCGTTTCAGGTTGAGTCCTATTTACCCCGGAAATTTGCCCCGTATTTCAGTTGGGTACCGGCATGAAGTAAGTTACCATATACTCTTTTTAAAGTTAGTAGCACATTCTTACACTTCCTATTTTTTTTAGGTTGAAGGTAAAATAAACTAAACAACATGTCACCCTACTTTTCTTTATTTTATCTAACAATTTTGTTTTAATAGTTGACTTTAATTATCAAATTAAATTAGTAAACATAAAAGAGTACAAAAGTACTGTTTGTGAAGAAACATGGAAAGTATTCCAAGAAATGGCTGATGAATTCAAAGAAAAGAAATTGAGAGTGTCTTTCTTTAATTCTACTCCTCAAGGTGGCGGAGGTAAGTTAGATGGCAGTATAATTACTAGACAAAAAGCTTTACCGTGATGAATCTTGTTATAGTGGCTCTTATGCGTCATGCTTTGCTCCGTTTCTTGCACCTGACTGATGTTGATGTTCATTGTAAGTATATTTTCTGGTTGTTCCACAGACTGATTAATTTTATTTTCTTTTTTCTGGAAGGGTACGTGGCCCGCCCCAAACCTGAAGTATTTGATATAACAAAACGAAAATTCCATAATGTCCTCCAGGGAGTTGCTCCTCCTGACGTTTGTTTAACTGAAGAAGACATGCAAACGTTTATAGATTGGTCGGATGAAAATGCTAAACGATTTTGGCTAGATGACAATGGCCCCATTAAAAATTCTGACGTGATTGTTATTGATGACCCACAAGGTAAACTGACGTAAAAATAGCAACAAATTTTCTTTTTATTAATGACTGGTTAAGTTTGTGGTATCATTCCCCACATTCGCAAGCATGCTCCCAATACGAAAATTATTTTTAGATCTCATATTGAGATTCGATCAGATTTAATTGAGCAGTTTCCTGAAGGACCTCAAGCAGTAACTTGGAAGTAAATACATGTCTTACTAAATATTGCTTGATGTTCACACGCTTTTTTTAAATATAGCTTCTTGTGGAACTTCATTCAACACGCAGACCTATTTGTTGCTCATCCTATTAAGAACTTTGTGCCTAGTGTTGTACCTCCGCGTAGTGTTGTACTCTTGCCTGCTGCTACGGATCCTTTGGATGGTTTGAATAAGCCTTTGACAGGATGGTGTAAGAACTACTATCAGTCAGTTTTCAATCGTGTATGCGTAGACCTAGGTGTCAATGAGGTTGACTGGTATCGTCCTTACATTGTACAAGTTGCAAGATTTGATCCTTCTAAGGGTATTCCAGATGTTTTAGAAGCATACAGATTATTACGTACCAAGATGGATGGCTCATTTGAAGATGCTTCTATCCCACAGCTCATCATTTGTGGACATGGAAGCATCGATGATCCAGATGGTACAGTTATTTTTGAACAAGTTCAAGAAATCATGAACTCGGAAGAATACGCTACTATTGCTAGCGACATTATCGCTGTTCGTTTGCCTGCTTCCGATCAATTGCTCAACATGGTTCTTAGTGGTGCCTATGTTGCTCTTCAACTTTCTCATCGTGAAGGCTTTGAGGTCAAGGTCACCGAGGCTCTTCATAAGGGTGTCCCTGTGATTGCTTATGAAGCAGGCGGAATACCTCTTCAAATCAAAAACAACGTAGATGGTTTCCTGGTTCCCATTGGTGATGTTGAGGAAGTATCCAATAAGCTCTTTGAACTATTTAACGACCATGAATTGCGTGAACGTATGAGTCAAGGAGCCAAAGAATGCGTTACTGAAGAATACTTTACTGTTTGGAATGCAATGGCATGGCTCCACATGTTCCTTGAACTGACTCAAAACCAAACAGAAATGGACCACAAACAAGGCAATTTATTAAATACCAACACTCTAGACCATACAAACCTAGGCCATCAAAGAAAGGTGTGTGATCTTTGGGCAGAGAAATATAATTACAGTAAATAAAGTCCTCATGCATCTTGCTGTCTCTTCTTTGCTCCCTCTTTTAACTTTTCAAATCTTTCTCTATATTTTTCCATATATGCATCTAACTTTCGGTTTTGCAATTTCAAGTTTCGATTGCTTTCCTCTAACTCTTTTATCCTATTAACTAAGTTTACGGTTTAAATCTACACCGTAAATATGTGATAAATTATCTAGGCCTACCCATCTCTGCTGTACTATGACCTAGAGTCGTTCGACCTGCTGACATAGCTGAACGTGTCATAAGAGCATGTTCTTGATTTTGTAATAAAAGTTTTGCTTGCTTATGTACATTATTTTTAAACTGAACAATACTACTCTTCAAAGCGGTATTATCAATAGATTTCTGTAAAAAAGTGGTCAATACAGGTGATTCCTCTGTTCTTTTTGAGCGTCACCTTTTCAAGTACTTGAATGTAATCTTTCAATTCTTTTAATTTTATTTGCAGCTCTTCGTATTCTTTTTTAGCTTCTTCCAATGCTATCCTGAATCACAAATATGTAAATTACTGATGTTTCGGTTGCTTCTTCATATCTAGTTTACCTATCATCATCATCTGCTCCTGAAGGCAAAGAGTCGTGCAGTGCATCCGACAGTTCTTTTTTTATTCGATTTAATTCCGCACTCTCCAATTCGTCTTCTTCCTCTTCATTTATACTACCAAAAGATGATGCTGGATAGGTAATTGAATTGGATAATTTGTCCATCATAGGTTCAACTACGCTCCATAACCTATTGAATGGATCGGCTGTTTCTACTTCCTTTGAAAAGAAGGTGTGTAACTACATTAATCTACTATGTATTTATATAAGTTTATATACGTCTGTATAAGGTCGTTGACCACTATTTTCTCTAATCTCATTTATTTCTCTTTCTAGTTTCTTCATATCTACTAAGCCAGAAACTTCTGTTGTCTAACATATATTATTCATAAATAACCCCTTCTACTTCATACAATTTCCAATTCTTACTTTGGCATTCGTTGACACTATGCTCTCATTCGTCATTAAGTTGTCTCTTGCGGAATTTGTGCCTTGTTCCTTTATAAGCTGTTATTTTCTCTTTTATATAAAAAAAACTGTTGACTTTTAACTTAAATTCATACAGAATAGTAGTTACTCATATGCATTGATAACAAAAAAAAAAGGGAAAAAGAGTTCTTGTAATCAAACTACAATTTTATTAGCTGCTTTTCAAAATATATACTCCACTAATTCTTGTACGCCCACAAATGCATTAAATCATTCTCTGCATTAGAATACTTCTAATTGAATTGTTTATTATTATAATAACACAGTAATAATATTAAGTAGTCTTTTTGAGCGCAGGTAGTTCATATCCTTGCTCTAATTCATTCAAATTGGCTGCACTACTTCGTCTTGGCGTATGTCTTGAGAAGACATATTCTTGGTTACTGTTCACTTCCAAAGGTCTATCTTCTATCTTAGGTAAAGATAAAGGTATGAGCTTTGGCCAATTCACAAACTCTGTACCATGTTGTTGAATATAAGACCATGAAGCCAATATAGCTGCAAACAAGAATGACAATAAAATGATGTGAAAAAGCGAAGAGGTTATTCCCATAAGTTCAGGCTTGAAAAGAAGAGTGCAAAACAAAAATATGGATAGTAAAAAATAAAGTGGAGTAAATTTTACAAATATAAATGTAGGGGAAAGTTGGAAAGGACTTTTAGGTTGACCTTGTAGAGTTGTGATGGGAATCACCTTATATTTTCCAAGGATCAAATCAATACCATCTTGTCTAGAACCATCCAAATAATTGTTTTTTATATAGCGAAGGATAGAATTTACAAGATCATTAACTGCTCCTATATAAGTTCTTTTTCCAGTTCTAAATGTGAAGAATAAATAAAGCCGAAAAAAGCGCAGTGAACTTTTGCATGTATTCATACCTTGTAAAATCTGTTTTGAGTGCTCCAGTCCCAGAATAAGATACACTAAGCGCGTCAGCATTATCTGCCCACACTATATTTTATATGTTTGAAGCCAATTAGTAAACAACAGTAACAGGAGAAGAGAAGCATCTTCTTACTATTTTTGAAAATTTGCATAAATTGCTCATCATTTTCAATTACTTCAGTCGATTGCAAGATTCCAGCCTCTCGCAATTGCCTGTTCAACACCCATCTACTAATTGTGCTTTGAACTACATTGGTTCTATCCAAACAATCCATACAATTTGTCCTTACAACTGATGTTTGTTTCTGTCTCAATTTTGGTTCCAAAGGATTTGTCATATCGTAAAAGCAAAATCTATATTCAGTTGATAAATATAAATTAAACTTATTTTTTTTTTTTACCCTTGCTGTCTTAAATCTTGTTCAAGTTGATCTATCAGTAACTGAACCCTATTCCACCTCATCTTTCTACATTCATGATGGAAATCGAAATGTATGTATTTTAAGCTTGGGTTTTTTAGTTGATTAATGATTTTAGCAAATGTTTCACCCACAGG
This sequence comes from Rhizopus delemar RA 99-880, assembly GCF_000149305.1. NCBI lineage: Eukaryota > Fungi > Mucoromycota > Mucoromycetes > Mucorales > Rhizopodaceae > Rhizopus > Rhizopus delemar. The sequence continues at coordinate 1,652,629 of NW_027137835.1, forward strand.
ATGTTCATAACCTTTCCTATTGACCAAGTTGACTAGAATTTGGGGACCATAATGCTTGACTTGTAGTTCAAAATGAAATCTAGAAGCTTCAATCACTTTTTCATTTGATAAATCAGAATCGATCCACAGATAAGGCGTATATCGTATGTTTGGTATTTGTCGCCAAACGGCAGGTACCGAGCCACGCGTTTGCATATATGAAAGACAGAGTGAATTGGTTTGAACGAGCGATTTAGAGGGGTCACATAACAAAAGCTGCTCTGTTTCAACGAAATTGGATGCACTACCTTGTTCGTCGAGTCCTCTTGAAAAGTAACGAGTTCCTGCACGTTCTTGACTACGTCGACTGATTAATGCGAAGGTAACAGAACGATTGTTAATCACAGCTGACTTTATAGAAACAACTAAATAGAAAGAAGTTTAATACTAATTTTCTGCTAAGCTGTGCAGTCCTCACATCCTTGTATGACAGGCAAAATAAATTTGTTGAGCTATATATGGTCATTTTTCATTTCATGATTCAACATAATAGAATACTTACGTCATGCCCTGCTTTCATCTTTTGACTTGCAGTGATGATTTTAGTAGATAGATACTTATTCCAAAAGAATCGTTCATCTGCCTATAAAATTTATTTAGAATCAAATCTGAATATCTCATTTTTCCCTTCTTCAACCTTTGTCCAATCGTTAAAACTATTCGCAGATAATTCTATTTGCTTTTGTATAGAAAGTGTGATATTGTATTTGTAGGAAAAATAAAATCCGTTACTCTTTAAATGGTTTTGTAGTAAGTGAATATAAGTCTGTTCGTCTTCTAATTGTTTAACTGATAGACCATTTGTGTTACGTGGAATTGGCAGGATTTGAAAAGTTGTTGCTTGGTAGACATCACAGTCTTGCATCAGCGTACCTAGTTTTTTGCAGCCAGTAATGACAATCATGTATTCGCCTTTTTTTATAATTCTGTAAGCAAATCTCAAATGTACTTTCTTTTTGTTTTTGCTTTACCTGCAAGCAGCTCAATGAAACCAAAAATGCCATAAACTACAAATTGCTTTTGAATGCGAGAATTCTGGACTGGAGGTGCTGCTTATTGAAACAATAAGAAAAAAAATACAGCAAAGGGAAGATTTCTCTCTTTTTTTTTTACCATTCAATTGTAATTCTCCTGAATCCCTATAAATAGTTAAAGTATCTACTGAAGGCGATGAGGGAGTTCCTTTGGCTGGTTCATAAAGAGGTGTGAAAAGATATGCTTCATTTGTTATTCGTCTAGTCATCGTTTAGTTTTAGCATAAATTGTAGTACAAAAAACCAACCCGTTTTTCTTACAGCTCGGATTGTTCAAAAAGCATCTCTTTTAACTTTGCTTACAAAAAAAAAAAAAAAAAAAAAAAAAAGAAAAAAAAAAAGAACAAATAAAAAGCAGAAAGGTTAGATATCAGTTGGTGTTACTGAGGTTTAAAATCATCCCTTCAGTCAACAAATTACAATCTCTGCTTTTGTGTTAAATTACTTGGCATCTTTTTTTTATGTTTATTAAAACTCATGCAAGTGTATTAAACAGTGAACCTTACGAAACTAATTTCCATGTAAGAACGTGCCTACATTCTCTAATCTTGCTCCTTTACGCTTTCAGATCGCACCCTACTTTCTCGCTTATTGTACTATATCCGTCTTTCTAATAGCAATTCACAATGGTATGCACTCTCAAAGTCACTTTTATGGAAAAAATGCCTGACCCTTCTTGATTTCTAGACAAGCGAACTCTAACAAAGGTCCAATTACAGTTCCGACAATCTCTGTCAAAATCGTTCCTCCCGTAAATTTGTACTCATTTCCCAATGTCACCCGGTTGTTTCTTTGGACCCTATCTTGTGACTACTAATGGCCAGAATAGAACAAAGTCGCCATGTGCGTCGGCTGCCTGGTAGTACATTCAGGCCATGTTCCTTCCATCCTTCACAGACACTTATGAAGTCCCGTTTTGTTCACTGCCTTAATATGCACCGCCGACTACAATTGTCTGAAACAACATTCGACCTTTTGTCTTTCCTTTTGAACAAATTACCTAGCCAAATGTCACATTTCTTTCAAGCAGCCCTTTCCTCGATTTCTTTGATGGCCTACTATCTGCACCATCTTCCACGAGTTCGACTGCCTATGCCATGAAAAAGCTCCGTCTCCACTGCCACCCTACCTTGAGCAAAGACTCTTTGGTTGGCTTTTCTCTCCTTCCTCTAGCTAATGTATTTTACACCTAACCCATTATTTCATCACCCCTTATCACTTTTACCTTTGATCCCAAAAGGGATTTTAGCCTCCTTTTCTTTTTTTTCTTTTTTTATCTGCCTCAGGCGAAAGCAATATATGCACTGAATATTATGCGCCTAAATGAAGTTTATTTTGAATAAAATTTCCTGTTTAAACGTAAGATGTTTTTATATTTATTTTGACACATTTAGGGATTTTCAAAGTAACACCATCCTAATTGTTTGTATCAAAAAAGAATGGTTCAAGTACCAAGATTAAGACTCATGCTGTACGTTTTTTCCTGTCGCTTTGATGTGGTTTTTAAACAATCTACTTCTGTTCTCTTTATACAACCAAATCACTTAAAAAATTTTGTAAGTAACTAAAAAAGGGAGAGGCAGTTCTCTTTCTATTACTTGCTTACAATACAACTAAGAGCATATTGCATTTAACTTTTTTTTTTTGCACAAAACATTGGTGTGTGTATATTTTTAGGCTCTAAGCAGACTTCATGTATTGCGAATCATTTTTTACACTTGATTAGTAAATGCCTCGTATCTACTATGGTTACTCAGATTTCAATCGTTGAGAAGCAACTATAAAATGCGATAAGGATGGGTGAATCTTTTAAAATTTTCAATGAGAGTTCCCCTATTGTTTATTTGTTTATTTTTAAAAAGAAATTCAAATTACAACGTTGTCTTCAGCTCCCTCTTTACTTTGATTCCTCGGCTTCTTCAGCCTTAGGCTCGGGCTTATCAGATTCTATAATTTAGATGTTAAGTAAACGTTGCTAAATTATGCATTTTATATCAACTCACCATCCTGTAAATCAGATGTCCACAATGTCAAATTGTCTCTCAACAATTGCATAATAAGTGTAGAGTCCTTGTATGATTCTTCTGAGAGGGTATCAAGCTCTGCAATAGCATCGTCGAAAGCTTGCTTAGCCAAATGACAAGCACGATCAGGTGAGTTGAGAATTTCATAATAGAAAACAGAAAAGTTCAAGGCCAAACCCAAACGAATAGGGTGAGTGGGAGCCAATTCGGTTTGAGCAACATCAGTAGCACTCTTGTAGGCTTCATGTGCTTCAGTGGCAGATTCCTTGCGAGCTTCACCAGTCAAAAATTCAGCAAGGTAACGGTGATAGTCACCCTTCATCTTGTAATAAAAGACCTTGGATTCACCACCTTCAGCAACAGGGATCAAGTCTTCACTCAAAACAGATAAGATATCCTTACAGACTTCCTGAAGTTCGGTTTCAATCTTTTGGCGGTAGGCTTTAATCTTTTCAACTTGAGCACTGTTACCCTTGCTTTCTTCCTTTTGCTCAATTGAAGAAACAATTCTCCAAGATGCACGACGAGAACCAATAACATTTTTGTAAGCAACAGACAAAAGGTTGCGTTCTTCAACACTTAATTCAGCACCCATCTAAAAAAAGAAGAAAATATATATAAGACTTTAACCAGCATCAAGAAACATAGCTTTTTTTTTTTTTTTACCTTGGCGACTTCCTTGGTAAATTGAACCATTTCTATTTATTTCAAAAAATATTAAGACAGGCTGCTTTGTAAATTTATACAAGCTTACCATCATAACGCTCAGCTTGCTCGGCAAGCTTGGCCATGTAGACATTATTATCGCGTTCCTAAAGATGAAGAGAAAAATGGTTAGAAAAGTTTTTTTATTATTTTATAAAATGAAGTTGCTAGGCAAAATGTCATTCTTTTATTTTTTGCTATAGTGTTTATCAAAAGACAAAAAAAAAAGAATCGCCCAATATTAAGTAAAAAAAAAAAATAAAGACATTACTTACAGTAGACATTATTCTAATTGCTTGAAAAAGATTAAACTATGGTCTCTTATGTTTCTCTTTATAAAAAAAATTGATAGTTTCGTCACCGCATTAAATTATAATCCCGCTGAATAGACAATTTACCTTGAAAAATGGTGTAAACAAGTAGAAAAGAAAAAAACATAAAAGGGTCACCCGTGATTTAATGTTGTATGACAACACACAAACAAAAATCACGACTTCATTTGACTAGCCTTTTCATATTGCACATGATACTTTATGCTTGAAACGATGAATTCTCGAAAGTAGTTGTTAAAATTAGATAGAATAAAGATAGGTTGCTATAGAGACACTTGAAAAGATATATTTGTAACACTAACTAGACTGACTAATTTCCTGTTTTGTAATCAAATACCCTTCACAAGCACACATTCTCTTTTTTTATCAGACAGCAGCAATGTAAACGCATTTACATGACTTTGATTCAATTGTAATTTTCTACTCCACCATTTTGTTTTCACTAGAGTGTGTTTTATTATTTTAACAAAAGAGAAAAACTCTAATGAAACAAGATAAATAACAGCTGTTGATAATTCCATTCCCAACGTAAAATGAATAGGGCTGTCCTTAACGGTAAGATTTTTGGTAACGGGCACGGGCACCAGGACCAGCAAACTAGATAATATGTATTAATATAATTCTAAACGTTTTTGTATTTATTTTTACCTTTTTGGGTTCACAACGGCGAGGATCAGCAACAAGAAGGGTACGGTCATATTGAATGAGGATTTCCTTGATTTCCTTCTTGGCAGCTTCATCAACATACTTTTGGTAGAAGGCAACGATAGCCTTGGCAAGAGCTTGACGGATAGCATACACTTGAGAGACGTGACCACCACCGTGAGTACGAATACGGATGTCAACATTAGCGAAACGTTCTTCACCCAAGAGAAGGATGACTTCGTAAACCTTGAACTTTAAGATCTCAGGTTCAAGGAGCTCAAGAGGAGAACCGTTGATGCGAATGAGACCACGTCCACGTTTACAGTGGGCAACGGCAGTAGCAGTTTTCTAAATAAGATATATTTAATATTTCTCTCTTTGCTTTCATCCAAGCTATCTTTTTTTACCTTGCGGCCAAATGTTTGGACAGCTTCCATGTTGGTACTAAACGAAAAGGATCTATAAGCATGCAGTTTACTTGTTGGATGGATGGATGCATACCTTTGGATAGAGAGGAGGGGGATACAAAATCCGCCCCTCTGTCTGGTTATCTTTACTAAGACGCTTCAGTCACCTTTTAGGAAAGCCAATGTTAGAATTCCAAAACTGGAATTCATTTTTAATCCAATAGATTTCTTTCTTTTTTTTTTTCTGCTAGATGATTGATTGCATGATAAAAGCTACCTCCATCCTTTTTATAATGACTTTATTTATACAGGATTAATAGTGTGATGACTATAAATTAAATATCAAGCTATAGATATGTCCATAGTATTTCTTTGAGCTACATAGTTAAAAGCACGGCAGCCTTTTTTTAATTACTGCATATTGTTATATGTTCATATTTTGGTTATAAACAATACTAACTATAAAAGCAAATACTTTCAAATATCAAGGATAGTTAACATGTTTACACATTTAATTGAATAACAATACCTAGCTTTAATGAAGTAACTGCCGGAAAACAATAAGAATAACTGTCCGGTCCATTTTTTTTTTTTTTTTTGTTCACCATGCTTGCCTCTCTTTATTCCATTTGTCTTCAATACATTGTCGAGAATAATCAAGAATTGACTACACTTGAAAATGTTCCTTTTAAACCGTTTGTACAAGATATAATTAACGGTATTTTTCAGTCAGAAAAACCATTTGAAAAATCGACATTGTCTTTGATTGGAAAGGCACATGGCCAACATCTCTTCAAGCAGGCTCACCCCACCTTTACTTGCATTTGCCTTTCTCAACTTTGTCCAGTTGGCTCTAGTGTCGTCGCATTAAAGTTTTTATCAAGCAATTTTCCTGAAATTATTGCACAGCTAGACTTGAGCCACACTGACATCGGAGATAGGCATATACCTTTACTCAACGGTTTCAAATATCTGCAAATATTAGATCTTTGCAATATGGAATTTTTATCTGATATAGGCATATCCCATCTAAGTGCAATGAATACCACCGCCACCAACAGATTGCCTTTTCTTAAAGAACTCTATCTGGCAAACAATGATTTGATTACAGATAAGGTTCTGAAATATATAGGAAAGATGGAAACACTAAACTATATTGACTTGACAAATACATCTGTGACCGAAGAAGTAGCCATTATTTATTTAAAGACATTGGGATTTGTGCAAACAAGTAAAAGAAAGGCTGTAGACTGGCCTCCTCTTTGCTTAAAGCTTCATCGAGATATTAGAAATATGCTCATAGACAGTGGAGAGTTCATGAAGCGATGCAAAACAGTACAAACACGGCAACTAGGCAATGGAAAGACACTGTGTTTTGAGAGGGAGCATGATAAAAATAATAGAAAGGGGATCCAGAAGAGAAAGAACAGTTTATCTGACCGGACAGACAAAAAAAAGAAAGTGAATCAGAGCTCAACAATAGATGATTATTTAACTTTAATAAAGAACGAGTTCATGAATGATTAAACATAGATCATGTAAAGGGAGGAGTGAAGAGGTTTTAAATAAACGCATGTGTGCTGATTGCAAGTACAAAACCATAGTACTTTATAAAATTAAAATAGATGCTAATAAACATTAAAAGAGAATATCAAACAGTGTTTTTATTCAAATGTGTGCTGCATGTTACAATAAATACTATGGACCCAGCCGAAAATAAATATACAAAAATGAAGGCAGGGTATTTATTTAGATACCACCACCGCTGCGACCGACATCGACAAGACCAAGACCATTGTTCACTTGTCTCCATTTGTTTCGAAGCATGTCATCAATAGATTTATGGTTCTTCATGTATTCAATATGAGCTTCAGCAGGCTTGGAAGTAGAACGAACGTAAGTAACATAGCCAGCAAATGAGGTAACAGGAACAAGAACGAAAGAAGCGGTACGAGGGATAGCAGCAATCATTTTGAGTTTTGTTTTTTGGTAAAGAAAGAAAGAGAGATTGTAGTGTGTTTATATAATAAAAATTTCCCCTTGATTCCTCATTTTTCTTAAAATGGATTGATAACAGCTATGACGTATCATCATCCAATCATAAACACCTTTTGTTTCTCATACTAAACGAATGGGTTAATGTGGAGATATTATGCTTCAAAAAGCTTATCGTGATTTCCTATCGGGACAAGGAATGAAAAAAAAAAAAAAAAATGAAAACCTAAAAAGGCTAATAAATGAGCTCATCAAGTATAGTTTATACCAAATCTGTTTATATCAGTTTATTTGATCATTGAGTCACAGAGGAAGAGGAAACCCTAAAGTTTATAAGAATATAATGATTGCTGTGATGATGGCATTCACTTTAAAAAGATTACTTTTGTTTACTTGTTAAGTTCAATAAATTTACTCTAATTTCTGTGGACTTATAAACAATCTGTCTGTACTTTGTAAGAAACAGGTGCACTATTTTTCAGGAGGTTTATGCAGTGAGAAATTCAACTTTCCTCCTTTTTTATTCCTTTTATTGCATTGATTTTCTTATCCATCTTCTTTTACAGTCTATATTCAAAACCGATGAAAACCAAAAGTGTGAGTTAATAAACTCTTAAGGGTTTTGTTCTCTTTGTGGCTGCCTGTAAACAATGATTACGAGTGTATAAATTTTGTTTCGACAATCGGCGTTACAAAATGATTGGATCAGCTTTATTACTAACTGCACAGGTCTTAATGCAATCCCTTCATAACATTTATTTCATAAAAACATTTAGTTGAATTTACAAAAAAGTAATTATGCGATTCAATCCAATATTGATTACGAATATATGGTTTATTTACTTGTATTTTAAGCTAGTGATACTCTTCTGATGTGTGCATAGTTGGCATGGTGATAAAGTTATCTTTCCGACCAACCCAAGGACCACCAGGGATCAGGTGACTTTTCTACTTGAGATGGATCTTGTTTTTTTCCATTTTAGTTTAGTTTTGGAACTTATACCCAGCAAAAAAGAATAAAACAAAATGATCGGATTAAATAATGTATGATTCAGTACGTATAATTAACAGTTTGTGAAATTCAAAGACTGATATGATTGTGTTTCTCTTTATTAAGAAAGAGACATAAACTTACACTTTACGTTTTATTAGCTTACCTAAAAAGATAGCTTTTTATTATTTGTTAAATATGGAACTAAAGATGATAAAGCTAATAGCCTTTTTTAGAAGAGCCTTGGGATTCGATCGAAATATCAGTTTACTATGCTTTAAGTCGTCCCGGACTTCCTGAAAAGCTTTATAGATGAAACCCCAAATAATCAAAAATGTTAGAAATCTTATTGCTTTTCTTGTATTATTTCAGAATAATCTATTTGCTAAAAAAGATACAAGATTCTATATTGAATCAATCATATTGAATGTATAAACTTTCTTCGCATTCAATGACTATCCTTTGGTTGTGATATTTTTATTGACTGTCATCACTATATTTATCCTGTATTATTTTATTATTTTAACAAGGCTCTTATGAACCTTATGCATGCATAGAATACCGTATACAATGTCCTTTCTATCCGCTAATATCCTTTCCTTTTATATGAATAACTCATAATATTAACTGATTCCACCGCATATCTTCTGATTAAAAATTTTTATTTGTCATACACAGACTAAACTAGAAACAAACTAAGCAATAGTTCCATATTCAAACGGTACATTAACTGTCGTCATTTATTCAAATAAATTGAACTAAACATATAATCTAAACTATGCGAATTCAAAATTAAATCGCCTTCTTTGGATAAAGTAAACACCGAATACCCTGCTTTTAACAAAGCACAAATTTTAGTCTCATTCGAACTGCCTATGACTAACATAGGCAGATTGTTTGATCAATTTATGTAAATCATGACCTTTATTTGCTCTCCTACCTGATGTTTCAGTATCTAAGTCTAGGTAAGTCCTATAAATGTATCAAAAACATGGAGTTAGCAATTAAATTAATAAACAAAATGGGCAGCAGTTATTAAATGATATCGTGCTATGTTGAATATACCAAATAACATAAAACGCAGCTATCACTTAATTCATAAGCTCCCTTGCTTTTTTAACCACTTGCTTTAAAACCACTTTTATCATCGTTAAAATAAAGTATTATAAGAACAAATTGTAAGTGCTAAATTATGAAAAGTATAATGTAGAATAAGATGCCTTGCTCATATAATTCATAAGTTACAGTTTGTTTGAGTTCAAATTTAACGGGTTTATTCTGCAGCATGGACATTTCCCATTCTTTTATATGAACAGTCAAATTCAGGTTCATGATTTTTCTAAAAAAGAGACGTGGCTGACATTTCTTTTCCTTTTAAAAAATGTTTCCTGCAAATCATACTTCTTATATACGAGCATTGTATAAGAATATACTAGCTGAAGGATCGCTGTTTTTTGATGATCGATCAAGGTATTAAATGAAAAAAGGAAAATACTCAGCATTTTATTTAAATTCAAAGTTTTATTTTCATGTTTTCTCTAGAATATATATAAGAGATCGCGCAAGATTGACTTTTAAAGAATATAAATCATGTACAGACATTGAAAGAATAAAAAATAAAATAAAAGAAGCTAGAAAGGTACTGCGCAATAGAGAGAGACAATAGACAACCAGTGTTTCTTATTTTCACGTATAGAAATTGCATCGAATTGAGCAAGCCAATCGAGGAAAGCAGAAAAGTGCATACAAGATTCTTTTAGAAGTGTATGGAAGAAGAGGCAAAGTGCGACACTCTTTACTTTATGTAAGAAAGCGTAATTCCCAATGTTTTTCTATGCTTTTAATTAACTAGGAAAGGGGATATAACTTAGCCCTATTTACATCAATTCAAACCAGAAGATTTCAAATTACCCGAGCCGTTTGTTCCGCATGTACCTCATACAGCTCCACCTCCACCCTTATGCCCACCCTTATGTGCCTTAATAACGCAACACTTGGGAAAGCGTCTAGAACCGGAATTACCTGTACCAGCATTCAAGCCGTTACATCCTGGCAGAAAGGCCAATTTGCTTTGGAAACATCGCTCAATGTTACTGGATCGAGTTCAGGTACCACTTCCCTTTGAAACCTTGTGCGAATTGGAGACAAAAGCAGGAGCAGCAGCGAATCATCCAGTCTCTTTGGCTGTCTTGGGCAGAGGTGGGCCTCGGTGGGATGAATTTTATTACGTATATGAGCGCAATCCAAACATTACTCATCTATCCCCTCATCTGACAGCATTTGTGCCTCAGTCAAGATTAGCCCGAAGTCAAACGGTGGCTGACATCAGATCACCTTACTCGGCGCCCTCAAAGCCGAGTGTTCTGGATTATCTCGAGCAGGATGAGCTAAAAGATAAGAAAGGACCGAAACTTTTGCCGTTTTCTCAAAGATATGACGAAAGACAGAAAAGAAGATTGTATAGAAGATTATTAAGCGAGATACCTTGCATAACTATGTTTACAGGCAATACACTTTGGAATCAAGGCACGAATTATAGAATATCAAAATCAAATTGGGCAGTGAAAGGAGTTACTCAAGTATTAATGGATGTACCTAGTGCGGAGGTGATTGACAGCACTTTAAATAAGAATAAAAGAAAGAAGAAATAAATCATGTGTATGCTATTGCCACTTGATTAACCGTTCCAGTCAGCGTCATTTTATAAAATATCTCTGTAGAGTTGCAGCTTGACTAAGCTTTATATAATTCTGTTGAATTACTAACTTACAATTTGTTATTAAAAGAAAAGAATAGGTTGTAACCTTATGCATATAAACAGTGAAAATGAATAAAAGAATATCTTCTATTTCTAATCGAATTTAGAACAAAAAAAAACTCGTGTTCATCCTATTTCACGTTCTTGGCTCACAGAATTACATTGTGCGTGTTTATGTTTTTACCGTTGAATCAAAAGTACATTTAAAAAAAATGTATAAATAATAGCAAATTTGAATAATTTATAAAGGTTTGAATTATTCTAAACTTGAACTATATAATCACATCTACCAATATATATTATCATTATGTATATTATCTTTGATTAGACATGGTACAGTACGAATTATACGTCATATTATCCCAAAGAGCTCCTAAAGCAAAATAATGTGGGATGTCTTACTTGTATAAACATCAAGACTGATCAGAGAAAGGTTATAATCAATAAAGTGAAAGTATAAAAAAAAAAATACACAAAATTGAAAAGGGAAAATAATAGTAGTAAAATCATGAACAGTTGCTAAAGAAATCTAGATGAATATTATGCAAAGAAAAGGATAAATTTCCCCTTATTAGTTCAACTCCCCTTTATATAAATTTGTATTCTCTCTTTTTCCTTGCCCTTCTTCTCCTTTTTTTTTTTTACTTTTATTTTCCTAATGATGATAACAAGTAGCAATAGCGAACAAGTAAAGCCTATTTTAGTAAATAATGTCAACGAAACGAAGCCAAAAACCAACAGTTTAAAGCTGTCAACCAATCATCTTTCAATAGAAACATCTCATCAACCTAATTCACCTCAACCAGTATGGAACATGGATGATTTTGAAATAAACCAACCTATTGGTAAACAAACAAAACCTATTTTTGCTTATACGCGTTTTTAATCCTTTACATAGGATACGGATCTTCTGCCACAGTTTATAGTGCTATCCATAAATCACACAACAAGAAGGTAGCTATTAAAGTCATTGATTTGGACAAGTTTGAAAGAAATCAAATTGACGAGTTGAGAGTAAAATGAATCTAAAACAAAATCAGCGAGAGTATTTAACTTTATTGTAGAGAGAAACAGCATTAATGGCACTTTCAAAGCATCCAAATATATTACAAGTCTTTGGCTCTTTTGTTCACGGGCCTAAACTTTATATCGTTACACCTTACATGTCTGTAGGAAAGTGTACTGAAAAGTTAACATTAAGAACTCAATTTAATAGTTTTAAAATAGGGTCGTGTCTAGACATTATCAAAATCAGTTTTCCTGATGGATTGGATGAGACAAGTATCGCCACTATACTAAAACAAGCGCTTGAGGGACTGGTCTATCTTCACAAAAATGGACATATTCATCGTGATGTAAAGGCTGGTAATTTACTCATGGATCAAGACGGCACTGTTTTATTAGCAGATTTTGGAGTATCGAGTTCTTTGATGGAAACAGGTGTTCGAAAGACATTCGTTGGCACGGTATATATAACAAATATACCCATTTATAGCATATATTAAAAGGAAATCTATTTTAGCCTTGTTGGATGGCTCCTGAAGTAATGGAACAAGCAGAATATGATTATAAAGCAGATATTTGGAGCTTTGGTATAACTGCAATTGAGTTAGCTACAGGAAGGGCCCCATTTGCTAAACTGCCTCCTTTAAAAGTAAACTATCTCTTTTTCTTCTCCTTCACTCTCCTTTATTGAAATACTTCTGTATTGTAGGTTCTTATGTTGACTCTATCTCGAGATCCACCTACTCTATGTCGTGAGTCAACAGTGAACAAGTATTCAAAAGTATTTAAAGAAATGATCGATCTCTGCATGAACAAAGACCCTACAAAGCGGTAAACAATAAACTGCTCCTTAATTCCTTAAAACTAAAGTTATATTTAGTCCATCTTCTGAAAAGCTATTGCAGCATCCATTTTTTAAACAAGCCAAGAAACCAGAATGGTTAGTCAAGAACTTGATCAACGATATACCAACAATCGATCAACGCCCTATGAAGCGATTAACTGAAAAGGCAGAGACAAATCCAACCACAGATGAGTGGGATTTTGGTGATAGTCGACCCAAGAGGCATATCTCCTTTGGTCATGCAGTTGTCAAGGGTCGTGGACATGCATTATCCAAAAGGGCGTTGAGTGACGATTTCAGGGTATCAAGGCAGGGTAAGCATCAGCATCAAGCTTCTGCTCCATCCGTATTCCCTATTTTCCAAGATGTGAGTACAAACGGCAGAAAATATATAAAAAAAAAGAAGACTAAATAGAATTGTAGGACAAAAAGACAAAACAATATAATTTACATGATAAACCTATAGTAACATTTTCAGAAGAAAAGGCCATTGATAGAAAGACACTTTATAGAACAATGAGTCAAGAAGGTTTCATTAGAAGACCAAGTATCCAAGATATAAAGTATACAGAAGCTAAAAAAATAGGAAGATTCGAACTTACTCAACAAGTGGTCCCTCTTCATTCTCAAATCAATCAACTATTAACACAAAACGATATGCAAAGACAGATACTAGGCGAACTTTATACTCTTTTAAGCACCAAAGAGATGCAACCACAACAGCAGTCACCTACAAATGAACTCACCTCCACCGTCGTAAGTTTTATTTTTTTCTCTGTTTTCTACTTATTTATTCACTTTACGCAGGAATCCCTTGAACAGCAATTGCAAACATATCAACGGGAAAACCTTTTATTACAAAGAGAAAATCAAATAATGAGAAGACAATTGGATGACTTATTAAAAAAATAAAGCTTTTTTTTTCATTTGATATTATTTATAATGATACTCCCTTCATCATAGATGACGGAGTTACCAAAAAATTAGGGTAAACTTCCTTAGTGTCCCGCATCCACGGAAATCTTTAGTAAAAGGCGAAAGATTTATCCGACATGAGCACAAGACAGAAGTACAAAGAGCAAAAAGAAATCGAAATTAATGATTTCTTTTATACTTTTTTTGATACTTAAAAGCAGTCCCTTGTGACACTCAAAAAAAAATTAAATGGACTCGGAAACTCCTTATTTAGTTAAATCCCTGAGATTCAAATTAAAAAAGTCACAAATATCCGTCAAAAAAGTGTTTCGTCAGCAGAATCAAATTTTTAATAATAAGTCTTTTGATTGGATGTTATCTTTTTGATTTATAAAGAACTAAAGGCCTCTTTTGTCTCTATGGTTTATGAACTGTACTCTCCTGGCACTAGAAACTTTTAGTACTTTTCAAAACATAGAACAATAAGATTTAATTCAATAAACTTTGTATTTTCGATAACAAAGCTCTATTTTATTCATTTCTTCAAATACTTTCAGTCACTAATAAAGTGACTTTAATCTTTGACTTATTTAACAAACCGACAGAAGCTTTTGGAAAAACAATCAAAAAAAAAAACATTCATGCACAAAGAAATACGAAAAAAAAAAAACGCATTTTACATTAGAACCCGCCTAGACTGTTCGAAATTAAAAAAAGGATTGTAGGAACAGAAACGTAAAAAATTTCACGAAATAAAAAGAAAACTAATTTCAAATTGATTATTTCAACTAAAGCGTTTATTATAATCACATTTGTCAGTTTTAATGAGCATTTTGTTTAATTACACTTTAAATTTATGAAGCAATAACCATCAATAATTTCAATAAAGGACACTTTGATTGCTTTCATGCCAATATAAGACTCAAATTTGTATTATTTTAATATTCAAGCACACTTTACGAGTTTACGTTGAATTTGTTATTAATATTTTTTATGCAGCAAAAAGGTTTCACTCAAACTCTCAAATATCCTTTCTTAACAAAAACCCTGAAATAAAGCATTTTATTCTTTTTAATGTTTAGATTCCAAACGAGAGATTTCTTCAAAAGAGCTTTTGCATCACGACTTATCAAAAGGCCACCTGCTCGTTATTTTCATTATGAATCAATTAAAGATGAAAGTAGGGTTTTTTTTTTTTTTTTTTTTTTGAAAGATTAGACAATATTCATTAAATGATATTAGATAGTGTATTTTCGGTTAAACCTCGAGGATTCTGGGTAGACAAGATCCTTGAAAGAGAATGTAAACGCCCTGTTGTTGCTTCAATCGAACCTCGTTTATTGATTGAAAAAACAGTAAGTTTTTATTTATTTATTTTTATTTATTCTTTAACTTTTTGTTAAGATGAGTGATAGTTTTATGGAAGAGTACTTGCCTTTTAAATCTGATCCAAAGCTTTTGGAGGAATACATTTTCTCAAATGGAAAGATAAGAACTGGAAAATTATTAGAAGGTACACACACACACACAAAAAAAATTTGTACATAAAAAAACTTATTTTTTTTTCTCGGTAGATATTGATGCACTTGCTGGTGCCATTGCATACAAGCATATTGACAATGACAACCCTAATGCTGCTCCTATTACCATAGTCACTGCTAGCGTTGACAGACTTGATTTATTTTTACCTGAAGCTGGTCATGAAAACTATAAGTTAAGTGGCCACGTTATCTATGTAGGCACAAGCTCAATGGAAGGTAATCGGTACACATCTTAAAACTTTCCTTATTCTATTATTCATTCTACTTTTCGTAGTGTTTATTAAAGCAGAGACATGCAGAGATGAGCTATGTGAAACAAATTATCCAGATACGCTGTGTGTCCTTGGTAAGAATACAATCCTTGCTACTCGTTTTACTATGGTTGCCATTGATTCTGTAACACAAAAACCTGTTAAAATTAACCCTCTTCGAATCACTTCAAAAGCTGAAGAGCGACTTTTTGAAATGGCGAAATTATCCAAGGAGAAAAAGAAGCGTGCCTCGGAGACAGCCTTGACGCGTGAACCACCAACGTCTTCTGAGCGACTGGATATTCACAACATTTTTTTAGAATATTCACAATATGAAGGAAGGCAGTCGCTTCCACCAGAAAAAGTCTGGATGAGTCATACACTAATCGAGAGCAATTTTTTGATGCAGCCTCAGGACCGAAACATTCACAATAATATCTTTGGTGGTTATCTCATGCGTCGTGCGTATGAGTTGGCTTATGCTAATACAGCCTTATTCATGAAATCGTGGTCACCTACCTTGCTGTCAATGGATGAAGTGGCATTTAGAAAACCGGTTCACGTAGGTATTCTTTTGAACTTACGGTCAAACATTGTTCTTTCAGAGGGATTTCCTCATCGTACAGTGCAAGTACGCGTGGTGGCGGAAGTGGTTCATATTGAAAAGAGTACACGTGAGGTGACAAATATATTTCATTTTACGCTTTATGCAAGTAATTCAGATATCAAACTTCGACGTGTCCTGCCAAAAACATATTCAGAATCTATGTTGTGGATTGATGCAAAGCGTAGAAGATACCAAGGGGTTCATTCACGGCATATGTTATTAGAGTCTATCAATGAGCATCATAATACAATACAATAATAATTTTCATACAAAAAAAAAGGAAATCCTCTTTTTTTTATTGTTATCATTATTTACACACACACACACACACGAACATACAATAAACTACTTTTTTAAGCAAAGAGAGGTAAGTCGAACCAAACCAAAGGATCATTGAATCTCTGGTTTGATTTAAGGGCATCCAAGGCCTTGTTGTCTGATTCATCCAACTTAATATCCAAGACATCAAAGTTTGCCTTCATTCTGTCTTCATTCACACTCTTGGGAATCACAACATATTCACGATCCAAAGCCCAACGTAACAAGATTTGACCAGCAGAGACCTTGTGCTTGTCAGCAAGTGATTTAACAGCGTCATGTTCAAGTAAAGGAGCAGCTCTCTTGCCATGTTCGCCCAAAGTGACATAAGAGGCAGGACCAAAGGAAGAATAAGCAGTGATGTGAATACCTTGAGACTTGACCCATTTGGTTAATTCGGCTTGAGGCAAGTAAGGATGAAGTTCAACTGTTTTATCAAAATGATTAATACGAAAAGTACTAAATGGCTCTTTTCCCATTCTTACTTTGTAAAACAGCAGGCTTGATCTTGGCATAGGTTAACATATCAACAAGAGCTTGAGTGTTAAAGTTACAAACACCGATGTTACGGGATAAACCATCATTAACAAGTCTCTCCATTTCAGCCCAACATTCATGCATTGGTGATGATTCAATTTCAATAGCAGTGCTGTTACCTTTGAACCATTCAGGAGGATACTTTTGAGAAGGATCAACATAAGCCAAAGGAATGGGGACTAGATGAAATCGTAAATATATAAAAAAAAACACATTATTTCCGTATCTTACAGTGAACAAGGTAAAGGTCAAAATAATCCAAGCCCCAGTCTTTTAATTGTCTTTCACAGGCAGGTCGTACATTCTTTTTGTTGTGGAAGGTGTTCCATAATTTGGTAACAACTACAATAACAAGTCAGAAAGAGAAAGAAAACGTATAAATTAAACTTACTAAAGAGATCTTCTCTCTTGACTATTCCTTCATCAATGGCTTTCTTGATACCGCGTCCAACTTCAACTTCATTACCGTAATCACAAGCGCCATCAAAGTGACGATAGCCAACTTTGATAGCTTTATAAACCACATCTGCACATACATCCTTTTCAATCTTCCAGCAACCAAAGCCGCGAAGAGGCATCTTGTCACCAGTTCTGTTCAAAACAACGTAGTCAGCAGTCATATTCGTGTGTATTTTATAAAGTTAAAAAGAAGAAAAGAAGAAGGAAAATGATACACTTTTATATCTGTTTTTCAACTTTCCCGAGAAATAAAAAAAATCCATTCCCGAAGCACTAGATAAATTATTATGTATTTGTGTTTCAATGGACGCGTTTTTTATTTATTTTTTTTCATGAATATTCATTATCTGTAGTTTACATAAAAAAAAAACGCCGTTTTACAAACGGGTTATATATGCATGTTGTAGTAAAAGATAAGAATATATCCTTTGTTCTGCCATTCTCAAAAGATGAAAATCCATTCAGGCTGGACTGGAAATTTTACTTATTATGTCATTATTCTACAATTTCCCATCTTACGTAAACATGCAGGGTCACTTTGTGCTATGATCTCTTTTTTCCACATTATTTCACTCTCTTTTCTCCATATCAAATAAGCACTCTGTTTTTTAGAATACTCGTTTTTTTAATAATAGAATAAACAAATGCAATCTAAAGGTTACCTTGGGTAAATAAAAAAGGAGGACAAAAACCTTTGCTGAATGCGATTCTGTTGGGAAAAAAAAAAAGTTTCCAAGGCGAATCGGAATATTTGCTTCCTTTTTGGGCTTATATAATTTTGTGACGCCCACACTGTTTTTCCAATGAAAACCTACGACCGCAGCAACCATCCAAAGATATTTCTCCGATACAGTTAGCTTCTCTTATTATTTGCCAATAATATAGTCCTTAAAAAAGCTGGAGCTATTAAAGTTTGCAGACAATGATCTCTCACTGACTCACACTGGAATTTTCTCAAATGTGTGACGCTAAGTGATGAGAATGACGCGATGAGCTATGGATTTCAAAGGTTATAAACCTCATGAATTATATTCTGAACTAATGGCTTCATCCTTATACTTTATTAATTTATACTTTGTTTTATCCAAGAATTATTCATTCTGTATGCATTTCCTTTGGTTTTTCTGGTGTAAAGATTACTCTTCTATTCAATTGCATAAAGTATAAAAAAATTCAACACCTTGTAAGACTGACAAAAGACTGCGTTATCGCTATTGTATCACCAGTGTTATAAAAATAACGTTGCACAAACTAAAAAGAACCAAGTTTGTAAAATCTTGAGAGATCTTCATGGATATATGAGATAAAAGCAAAGTATACTCTACCTTAACCTGATTTAACCATGAATCATTGGATTACCTTTCAAAGGAATTACTTTTCTTGGAGGATTCATTTGAATTCTACTACGAGTTCATATGAACTCACACACCAAAAAAAATGTAACCTTGGTAAAAGGTAAAATACAAACATCCAATATCATACTGGAGCATTCTTTAGGATTTATATTATTACTGCTAGCTTTATTTTTTTAAATGTTTAGGGTATAGTTGCTTTGATATTGCTTTTGTTCATTTAAAGAAGAAGAAGAGGGCTAAAATAAGTCAGCGAATAAGCTATCTTTACTTTTGTCAGCCTCATCATAGAATATACATGTATTTCTTTGTCATGTTGGAAATCCAGATTTATGGGTAAAGCAAAAGGCAAAATAATGAGTTACGTATACATGCTTTTTATTATTAATAGTGGCTATACAATATTTAACATGAGCTACAAACATATCCTTCCTGAATGCCATTCAATCGGCTTTCCACCCAATCACCAATGGGATCTAATAAACCTTGTGTATCCAGGTGTGTTGAACCTACGTACGGGACATGTACCAGATCATGCACAAACCAGTAAGGTTTATCAATCAATTTTTGATGTTTCTCCACATATTCTTTGATGGACTGACATCTAGAGAAATTAACCATGTCCAAGTGGGTGATTGGGCTCTCCTTGAGGAACGTCATATCTTTCAATACTACAGGAAGGAACGGTATGACGGGTCGTTTTTTGGTTACATGGAGTTGCTGTCGATAATAATGCATGTTTGAATCGATATTGAGTAGTTTGTTAAAAAGCTTGAATGTGTTCATGTCTTTATGAGAGAGTGATCTCCAGATTTTTTTTAGCTTATTTGAGGTACTTGCAAGGCTCATGGTGATGATCATACAAGTATGAAAGTTGTTCAACTCGAAACAAATCTATTTGTATTAATTATTATATGATGGTTATTATTTTTTGCTTTTTTTTTTTTTTTTTTACTTTAGATATTTCAATGAACTTTTCAATAGAGGCCTTCTTTAATTTTGTACTCTTTATGTTGCATAACTCATTCATGACCCAATAATTTAACTGATTAATATTATGTTATTAATATTGGTATAAATAAACCCGTATACACAAACCATATTAAATCTTTTAGTCATTAAATCAATGACATCACATTTGCTTCCTTCACCATAATACATCAGCTCATTGGATATAATATAATTAAATAAAAAATGATCCACCAAAGTGAGGTAACGAGCGATACTTTTAGAGTCAATAGAAAGAATGGGCCTGCCATCAATTGATACATAAGTATTAGGTTGTACGTATAATTTAGGTTGTTGATTGTAATTGATGGTGATGTATTCTTTTGATAAAAATGAATTTAATTGTTCAAATAATCCTTGGTTTCTTTTGAAATGATAATAATGCATTAATAACCACCGTTGAATAATATATAATATTCTACACAGGGTGTTAATGAAAAAGAACAGAACATAGGCTGCGTTTACCTTGATTGATGCATCGAAGTATAAAATGATTGAATAAGTCGATTTAATAATTGAGTAGAAGATATAAAACTTGAATGGTTCATTAAATAAGTATCCAAGTAATCATCGTCTTGGTCCCTCAATAAGTTATCAAACAATATCTCTTCTTTGCCAGCAACGATCTGGTATTTATCGTGTATCCATTCAAATATCAGAACAGTTGCATCATTCTCAATAATCGCTACTGTTTTACTGTTATTTGCTCTTTTTATCTTTTTATTCATATTCATGCTGTGGTTCTATTGTTGATTTAGCTTTATTTATAGCAAAAGTGTATTGTATCATTTACCTCTTTCTTATGTATTCTTAAAAACGCTTTCCAAAAACTAAAGAATAAGATCGTGTTTGCTTTTCTCTTATCTTCTCTTGCTCTTTTTTTTTTAAAAAAAAAAAGAACTTACCTTTCATCAGGGATTGGTTTCAAAGGCAGACTATTTGTTTTCGAAGGAATAGCCATATAACTTTCCATAGTAATTTCATTAATTTGCTTTAAATTTATTTGATTGACTATGATTGTATCACTATTTCTTCTTTTCCTTATGCTGTTTTTATCGATATGACTTTCATATAAGGGAAATGTTGATCCAGTATGTTGCATTGTTAGTGAAAAAAAAAATATTGTTGCTTATGTTTTAATGTTTTCTTGTATAAAAAATAGGAGACGCACAAAAGATGAGTTAATATTTAAATTGACGCTTTTCCTGAAGGAAGGGTGCGAAACATGCGTTTTTATTATTTTCCTTTAGAGAAAAGGTCTAGGTTTTTTTAATTTACAATCAGAAATAGGGAGGTAGAGATTATCTTTGCGTAGCTCCTTCTGTCCAAACTTAAAATGTTTGTTTTTGAGTTCAACAGAATAAGTTTGCAAACAATTATTCGTGTTTAGCGGCACTGATGAGATAATCAAAACAGCATATCTTGTATAATTCATAGATCCAAAGACAGTAACCTGCTTAACACGTATATTATTCTATAAAGCTGTCAGAGAGAGAGAGAGAGAGAGAGAGAGAGAGAGAGAGAGAGAGAAAGAGAGAGAGAATGCACTTTGTGAGAGGAGAGATACTCTTTCATTTTTTTTTCCTTTTTTGTTATTTAAAGATGCCTGCCAGTAATTGAAGCAACATTAGAAAGTCCGAACATCAGTTTTCAATTAAAGATCGTAGCACTATCATTCGATCATGTAAAACGCAAAATATTAACTTACAAGATTGCAGCACTAACAAAGTTGCCTAAATCAACGATTAATAGCATCACTATGAAGGTAAAAAAAAAGATACAAAAGTTATTCAAAGGCATTCAGGAAGTTCAAAATTTATTCGTCGCAACTTGAACTTAATCGAGCCATGCATTCACGGATCACCCAAGGCTCCTGTAACTATTTGCTAAAGTCGCACTGAGAGAAAAGGAGCAATTTTGAGGGACAATGCTTTATCTTTTGTATTAAAGCAGTAAATATATCTCATCAGCTTTATGAGCCATCGGTATTTGAACCCATCAAAAAAAATAAAAATCAATTTACTTTACATCTTGTTTCATAATGCATCTTTTCCGTTTATGATACTTTAATTCTTAATAGGAAATAATAAAATAGCCCAATTTTGATTAAATGAAGAATTTACTGATTAACTAGAGCACTTTTGTGTATAAGGAAATAATAGTAATAAAGTACATTACTTGAAAAACTTATAGGAAACGATGACAGGATGCTTTCTTTTTAAACATAACTCGTCAAAAATTTCCTGAGGGTCTTTTTCTTTCTTTTTTATCTGTTGTCAATGTCTGTATTCATATTGAACATATTGTTCTATTATCACAAGCGCTTCTCTCTCCTTTATAAAATTACACAAAGGATAAGAGCTAAATTTTTATGCCTTTTTTATGTGTGTATGAAGATCTCTCCCTTTTTTAGGTGCGTGTAACCTGACTGATAAAACACGAAATCGCGCTTGACGGAGTGAGAAAGAAAAAATTCTTTTGACATCTTTCTTTACAATCAAATCATGACAAAAGCATTTGAGATCTTAGTTCGAGATACACAAACAAAACTTCGCCAACTGTTTCTAAAGAAAGCAGATAAAAATCCAAATAGTACAGCGATGATTCAGTCAACAAAGATTCCTTGGTTGGTGAATACACAAGTATGAATCATAATGCTAAACTAATTCTTTATAAAAAGGTCTTGGGTTGCTGTTCAAGTCGCTAGAATATTAATTGAATATCCAACTGGATTAACTCATGTTATTCTACTAGCCATACTTGAGCTTGAGGTATACATGGTGTAATTAGCTGCATTGAATGCTAACATTCGTAAAGTGGGAAAAGACATTTTTAAAGAAATTCAAAGGATTTGATTCAGGTTTCATTCATTTTTTCTTTCTCTCTCTCTTTCTTTTTCTATATTAGTCTTTATACTCAAAGCAGTGTATAGATTTTGGTACGATTCAAGCTGTTTACGATTGTGTGACAGCCGAAACATTCTTACTCGAAGTCAAAGTGATTTACTGTGAGCCGATTCCATCCGGCACTACCTTCAAAATCACTGTGACTGACGAGATGCGTGAGATGGATATTTTGATGCACCCCAAATTCACTCCTTGGATCGAAAACATGGACTTTATTCACAACAGAAAGATGCGGATCGTCTGTCCTCCCAAGGTCAATACACCTATCCAAGACAGATCACCTCATATTCCACGTCGGCTCTATACTGCCCTTATTCCACCAACAGAACTTTTACTGCTGATGTTGACCAGAAAGGACAAGGCGTTTGTTCAATCACGCTTTACAAAACTGCGGGATGCCGGGAGCACATCGTGGCATGTGTGGTTCAAGATCATTCATGTAGAACACACCAAACAAAACAAGCATAGAATCGATGTTTATTTAGCAGACATGAGCAGTGATGCCTTGCCTGTCATCCTGTCTCTTTATGATGATCAAACACGCTTGGCTTCCATCTTTCGAAGAAATGATTATATGGCCTTATCCAATCCAGCACATACCCATACGGGGCCTCAACCCATGAACCCCTCTGGTATCGTGTTGGAATATACCAATGATACGGTGATCTTTTTGATGCCTGAAGCAGAGGCACAAGCGGCTGGATTAGCCAAGATGAACTTATCGAGTTACATGTCTAGTCAAGATAGTGGTAGTTTAGCTAGCTTGAGAAAAGAAATTATTGAACGTGATGAAGAGGTAAGTCCTATTATTCTAAATGACGTGTGTACCGTGTGTCTTTTATAATAAAAAATAACAATAAAAGGGTTTCATGGATTGTTCAAATTATGAACCAAGGACTTTTGTGAGTGATCTTGTTCATTGTATGTTGAATGTGACCTTGTTGGGAAAAGTGGTTGGACTGGCCAAGAATGTAAAGTGAATGAAATTAAAAAAAGTTTGCAATAACAAATTTGATGTAGAATCCCTTTTATAAAAATGGTAAAAGAATGGATAGGTATGCTTTAAAAATAGCAGATATGACAGGTAAATAAAGATATTTTAATAAATACAAAATATTTATAATAAATTAGGCGCGATGGATATTACACTTTGGGAAGAAGCAGGTCATGGCTCAAGAACCTTGCGTATTGGACAATATATTTTATTAGAACAGCTGGTGACTTCAGATAAACATCAAAGTGGACAAAAAAAAGTATGGTATGTGAATGGAAGTACGGTGTGTGGAACAAAGCTCTATAATAGTAAGCTGATATTATTTGGTATAAAAAGAAGAAAAAAAAGCTAAAAATAGTCAAAATAGTCTCGACGATTACGGCCCTATTGACAAGTTCATCCTTTCGAATACCTGCTCCTTTGTGGCATGCCAAAGAGAGCAGTTCAGATCATTTTCAAATGGAGGCTATGGTTATTGGATGGGAATTACATACTTTTATAAATAATCAAGAAACTGTTTATACAAATGAAAGCCAAGATATTTTAATACAACCAAGTCAACACATTGTGTCACTTTCACGTAAGTAAGATAGGTTGGATAGAGTAAAGATATTTATTGTGTTATTAGATGCAACATGTCTTTTGCCACTGTCAGCCACAGAAAAAGAATGTGAATTTTGCGGATATCCAACTGAAAATGAAGTTGTTCACATTTTTAGCCCAAAATCAGCCAATGGACGCGAGGGTGAAGGCTGGATAGAGTGGGTTCTAGATGATGGTACAAGCATCTGTCGTGCTTTTGGCGGAGAAGAAGTAAATTTAAAAATAATAAAAGCATATACAACTCACGAGTAAAAATAGAGTTTATTGAACATAACAGCACAAAGATACAGTCAGCTATTACCAAGTAACCAGATCAATATGTTGAACGATGTCATTGGTCTTTCCATCTTTTGCTCGCTGACTGTAAGTACATACAGATGCTGAATAATCAAAATATAAACATGATAAATAGGACACAGAAAGATCCTGTTATAGATTAGAGCAGATAGCTGTGGTTGAACCAACCCTAAATGAATGTAGTGACTTGCTTGAAAAGTTAATAAAATAACTTATTTAATGTGGAGCGTTAAACGGTTGCTTTATTGAAATAAATTGAACGTGTTCCCAATGTGTCACAAATCACTATTGTCGTTATAAATTGAATTCTCGGGTTCTCTCTTTTCTTTCTAAATAAAATCATAATGAAAAGTACCCTTATCGCCGCCGGTCTTCTTGCTGCTGCCTCTCAAGCTTTAGCCGCTATTACTGTAAGAAGATGAATGAATTCAGAAATAAAAAGCTAAAATGTTTTCTGTAGGTTGTCAACCCCTGGGGTAGTTCTACTTGGGTAAGTCACTGCGCTCACTGGAAATTGTAGGTTTATTAACTTTAAACAGACTGCTGGCGGACATGGTGAGATTTCATGGAATGCTACTTCTCCCGATGACACCTTGAACTGTGATATTCAATTATTAAATGGAGATAATACTCATGCCAAGTAAGAAGAGAAAAATTAGATAAAAAAGGAAAATTAAACACCCTATTAGCTTAGTTGCTCAAATCACTAATCCCGATACCCCCATTGCTTGTTCTGCTGGCAAATATGATGTAAGACACTATAGAAGAAGAAGAAGAAGAAGATCGACTAACACCTGTTTATAGATGTACCCTCTGAATGACTTTGCTTCCGGTCAATATTGGATTCGTATTGGTCAAAATTCCACCGGTAATTGGTATTATTCCGGTCTGTTTACCTTTAGTGGTAATGGTACCTCTAAACCTATTTGTAAGTATTAGGAGGCCTGTTTCTATTTTAAGAATCTAATTTTATTCTCCCTTTAGCTCTTGCAAGTTCTGCTACTGCTGCTCCCGTTGCCGCTGCTACTGCTAATCCTGCTACCTCATCAAATGTTGCCATTGGTGTTGCTGTTGCTTCTGTTAATGATGCTGGTAGTCTCACAGCCAATGCTGTCCTCACTTTAGGAGCTGTTGCTGCTGCTGCTGCTTTGGCTCTTTAAATTAGATTCTTGTACGATTAAGCATCATTCTTTTCACTGCATCAATAAACACCTTCTTTTCTTTCTCTTATTTGCCTGCGTAGTCAAAAGAGGCAAACCTTATTTTTCTATAAAAAAAGGAGAAAAAAAAAAAAAGGCAAAGGGGTTTCATTGTACGACTCAAAGAAGCTTTAGCTTGATTTGTTTACATTGAATTTTGCTGTATTTGCCACTTTGCTGTAAGGGAAATTTATTTTGGTCACAAGCCATGTTGATGCAGTAAATTGCTTCCTTGAACTATGCACAATTTGTTTCATAAAAGTTGTTTTTTTACATGTCATCAAGGAAACCAAAAAAGAGAAAAGAGAATGAATTGATTTCTTGTAATAAACATGTGTTTTCATAAAGTAGGAGAAGAGAAAAGGTGGCAAAAAATCAAGAAAGAAATGTCTGTGATTTGTGAATAAAGAGTGATTACACAAATACGACTAATATAAAACGTGGCTATGTTGAAATAAGACAATCATGTTTATTCGAACGAATCCTTTTCCATACAACAAATCTCTCTCTCTCTCTCTCTCCTTTCTTCTTCTCCTTTCTTCTTGTTTTTGTTTACTGTGTGAAGATCTGTATGGGTCAAGTAAATAAAATGAACTATAAAAGCAAACATCGTACAACAACAAATTCAATAGAGAATTTCATTTGTTTACTAAATCATCATCTCTCTTTCTCTCTCTCTCTTTCTTTCTCTCTTTCTCCCCCCTTTTTTTTTCTTCTTTTTTGTATTCTAAACTCACATTTGCTTTGTCCCCCCTTTTTTTTTTCTTTGTATCAATTTATATAAAAAAAAAACATTTTTATTTTATTTTTTATATTTTTTATTTTTTATATTTTCCCTTATAAAAAGGATGTTTAAAAAGAATCAAAATAATAATAAAATAGAAAAGAAATCTATTACAAATCAAGATAATTATTTGAATGGTATTGGACCTTATGAATTCATTCAACCCTTAGGCAGTGGTAAATTCAGTAAAGTCATGTTAGCACAACATACAGAGACACATCAAAAGGTGGCCATCAAGATCATTGATAAACAAGCTCATGATTATCGTGTCATGTCTAGATTAGTGAGAGAGATTACGATCATGGAACTCTTACAGCATCCATCAATAGTGAAATTACATGAAACATTCGAAAGTTGTGATTCACTCTTTTTGATAATGGAATACGTACCTGGTTGGAACTTGGATGAATATTTACAAAAGCAGCAAGATGGTGCATTAGATGAAGATGAAGCACGTTTATTATTTAGGCAATTGGTCACAGCTGTTGATTTCTGTCATAAGAAATGGGTAGTTCATCGTGACTTGAAGGTACAATGAATAACTATCGACAAGTCTTTTTGCTGATGATCATTAGACACCCAATATATTAGTGACCCCTGAAGGACAGCTAAAGTTGGCTGATTTTGGCTTGGGTAATCGATATGGGTTACAAAGATTGAGAACTATTTGTGGTTCAATGTTATATTACAGTCCAGAGATCATCACTGGTCAAAAATATTATGGACCTGAAGTTGACTGTTGGTGTCTTGGTATCACCCTGTTTCGAATGACTGCTGGCTTTGAACCATTTTCTCATGCACACAGTAAGTCTTTAAGTTCCTTTTAAACATCAAATTGATTTCTATTAGCTGTGGGTGAGTTAAAGAAAGATGTCTGTCAGTGTAATTTTCCAATGCCAAATAAATTAAGTCCAGAATTACAAACAACAATCAAGAAATGCTTACAAGTGGATAGAAGAAAAAGAATGACACTCAGACAAGCATTAAAAGACGATCCTTGGTTAACTAAATTTGGTCAATTACCTTGTCCAGTTTCATCTAAAACATCATTTGAAGAAGTAATGGAAGATGAAGACAAGACTAGAAAACAATTCATTCAAGATCTTCAAAATACAAATTCAAATAAAATCAAAAAGACAGTCATCTATCATCCAATCAATTCATCTACTTATTATACAACCAAAACAAACAGTCCAAATGTAAATAGTCCAAATGTACAAAACATAGAATTACTCAGATCTGAACTACTACAATCCATACGAGCACGTACTCGTAAGCTTGGTATCAAATCAACCGAAAGATGGGAAACACCAGGTCTAAAGACCATCCTTTCCTCCTTACATCCCTCAAAAAAGAAGATTAAACAAGTTATACAACGTATGACAAAAGATCAGGTTTATCATTTCCAACTTCATTCTATTCAACCACAATCATCCCAGTATCCTCCTTCTCTTTCCTCCTCTTCTACTTCCATCTCCTCAACTGCTAACAGTCTAGAATTAACAAGTAGCGCATTGGCTACGATGAGTAGTCAATCAGATGACACAAAGGATACAATGACACTCTTGAAACAAACCTGTCAATTGATGGGAATTACCTATCTTCAGATCTCTTCTACCTCACTCTCTTGTATACTCACCTTAAGAAACACACCCAAAAATCAATCGAATCTAGCTGGGTCTTCCTCAGCCACCTTATTACCCAAACGAAATCATAAACAAAGTCAAACGAGTGCAACAAGTAGCACATTAGGAGATGAATCAACCGCTTCAGCTCGTAAGCGACTCTCCTTACCTCTCCTATCTCATTTGACATCTTCCATGACAACCTCCTTTTTCAGTCGAAACAAACCTCGTCAATCATCCGATGAACCCACAAAAGAAAAAGAAAAGCAAAAGGAAGGTGTGGCCATGTTTACTATACAAATAGAGAATCATAAAAGGAGAGCGGACAGAGTGAATGTGAGGTTTTCAAGAACTCAAGGTTCAAATACTGTATTCAAAATGGCATGTGGTTGGGTTGCAGGCGTTGTGTCCTTGGATGGTAAAACAAGTCATTAAATTATTTTGTTTGTGTTTATAATAAAACTATATGTGTGTGTGTATATGATAAAGACAAAGAAATACATTCAATACGCATCATTCATTATCAAATCACATTCTCTTTTATTATCATTTCAATTTGAATCATAAAACCTGGTCTGTAGAATATCACATATTATTTATTCCTATTCTCCCCCAAAAGTTCTTTATTTAGACATCTTGTATTGCATCATTTAAATGAGCTAATAAAACAACTGCAATTAATAAACAATGATGACTACAGTCAATATCTATTTGGTAAACAATCAAGTTACTTTGCATATGTGGGTAAGTGACGATAGATAAGAAGGATACTTGTTGAAGACAGTACTATTGTTGCTCTAATGACTTTTGTTTATCTTTCCTATTTATTCAATCACACAGTAACAATACATCTATAGACCACATTCCTATCATAAACCTTTGTTTTGTTTACCTTGTCACCTTGCGTCACTAGAGATGAATAAATCAAAGCACTGCATTAGATTCAGATGCTTGTGAAACTTTACTTTTATAAAAAGAATATATTCATCAGCATCATTTATTATATGAACATTATCAATCAATAAGGCATCAATAATAAAAATCATAACGCCCATAAATACCCTAAATTGATTCATATTTTATTTAATTAAAGCTTGATGATCTTCTTCTCTTGAGTTTCTTGAGTGAATCAAAAAATGGATCTCAACAGCAATTCTTTTTATTTTTGTTGAAGATAAAAAAGTGAATAGAGTTATGCTTTGCTCAGTATTTAAGAATGTAATATAAAAACTCGTTCAACAATAAACAAACTGAATCTTTAGTAAAACAATATTCGATTTCTTTCTTTTCCTTTTTGCAGATATCAAAATAAGGCGTAAATCTTTTTAGGGTCATTTTGTATAATAATAATCTACATTTTATTCCAAAAGTTTTTTTTTTTTTTTTATTTACTTGTATTGAGCATAAGGATCCTTTCCTGCAATATTCCTTCGTTGTCCAAAACTCATACCAGATTGATTTGCTCCACCAGTGTAACCATATTGATAGGTATTGAATGTTGCACTAGAAGCATTAGCAGCTTCTTGAGAATAGGCTGGTTTTTGTTTATCTGCAAGCTTAGGACCTAAATACTGGTAACAAAAATAGTTGGAAAGTTTCCTATTTTATATTTTATCGCATTATTTACAGTCTGACATGTTCCAGCCTTATAACCATATCTTGAAATAGCATAAATTGAATCAATAACCTAAACATAAGTCAATACACTTATTTTATTACTATTCATCTTACTTGAGTCATGTTTTTCTTTTCGTATAAGTCAATGGTTTGAAATAAATCGTGTTTGGGTACACCCAATGCTTCTGCTCCTTTTAAAAAGATTGAAATGTTTTCCATCTAGAGTACTGTATTAATATTTAATTATAATAACATCTACTTTACTTGAATAAAAGGCATCTTGGATTGTTTAAACTTTCCTTGACCTGGTGCTAACTTGCCAATCATTCTAAATATCCCATAATATAAATAAACAATAATGTGCTTATCTTCTTTCTTCTTTACTTGCATAGAATCACACCATCTTTTAAACTATCTGCAAAATCATCTAAAGGGAACTGTTCTCCAATAATCTCTTCAATCCATCTTTTTGCTTCTTGTTCACGCTGAACAGAATATTTTGATTCAATTTTAGCTTGAATTTCTAGTATAAAAATAAGGTAAGTACAGCTTTCTTTTAAAGCCTTTTCCCTACCTTTGTCAATGCCATAAACTGGTGTTTGATCTTCCATTTGTAATGTCAAGTTTGAAGAAATAATAAAAAAAAAAAAATAATAATAAATGCGCTTTCTGAAAAGGTAAAATAAGATTGAAACTCGCTGTTACACTAAATCAGAAGAAACACACTCTAAAGAAAGCATTTATTAAAGGGGAAAGTAATAAAGGAGAGATTAAGTGATTGGATGAGAAGTATAGTACATGATTGTGTGTATTTTTATTATTATTGATGATATAATGAAGAACGCTCGAGTTTAAGTGGTGGTGGAAGAGTGGATGACTGACTTTTAATAATATCTGGATCATATTTAACAGATTCTTTACTATAAACTGAGTCTGGTGTTGTAATCTTTTCATGCAAATAAAATGAAGATGACTCGATATCTTGTTTATGCCTCTTTTCAAATCGTTCCGTCCTAAACCCTCTTCTTTCACTCACTCGCCTTCGTATCCGATTACAATTGAGTATAAGACATGTGACGAGAATAACAAAAGTGATGGTGACAATTGTAAATGGTCCCCAGGCAGTCGTTGGTATTCGTTCAGAGGTTGCTGTTAAAACAGGCTGTGAATAATGGTTATATATCATTATTAAGAAATTAAAAGAGAGAGAAAAAAAAAAAGAGAGAGAAAAGATAGCGAGCTTTCTATTTCTGAATCGAAAAAAGGGGCAAATAGAAAGGGTTAAAGCATAGTAACAGGATGAAAAAAAAAAAAAAAAAGGAGAAAGGTGGTAGGGTAGTAGGAGCAAAATATGCATATAACTTATTGCCATACAAAATTATAAATCACTAATTCAAACATATATTTATCTCTCTTTTCTCCTTTTTCATAACATTAATAATTTAGGGATTCAAAAAAGTTTATTATTGTTCATCTCCCTCAATTATTTTTCACCACTTTAAGCATCAATATTTAAACAATTACAAGATTTTATTAATTTTTAGCCCATTGTTGGCATAGATACAGCAGCACGAGTATGTTTAGAGTCAGATTCTTTCCATAATGCAGTAACAGTCTTTGGCTTTGTGTAAAAGTGAAGACCACTCTTTCCATAAAAGTTCATATCACCCAAAATGGATCCACGGCTACCAGTGAAAGAGAAGGGAGGAACAGGTACGGGAATAGGTACATTGATACCGACTTGACCCACATCAATCTCATGTTCAAACTTACGCGCGCTAGGTCCAGAATTGGTAAAGACAGCAGTACCATTACCATAGGGATTACTGTTGATCAACTCAATTGCTTCGTCTAAACTATCTACGTTCAAACAGACCAGGACAGGACCAAAGATCTCTTCCTTGTAACAATCCATATGTGTTTGAACATCTGCAATAATACTGGGACCCACAAAGTTACCCTTCTCGTAACCCTTCACAACCACACCTCTTCCGTCTAGCAATACATGAGCCCCTTGGTCATGACCACTTTGAATCAATCTTTCCACACGCTGCTTTGAGTGAACTGTGATCAAAGGCCCGACATCTGTATCAGGATCCATACCATATCCCACCTTGAGTTGTTTAGCACGTTCAGCCAATTCGGGTAACCAATCCTTAGTCTCGCCTACACATATCAAGGTGCTCAAAGCCATACAACGCTGTCCGGCAGCACCAAAGGCAGCACCGGCAATAGAATTCAAGGCAGCCTGTTTATTGGCATCAGGTAAAAGCACAGCGTGGTTCTTGGCTCCCAAATTGGCCTGGACACGTTTACCGTTTGCACTACCGCGAGTATAGATGTGTTCACCCGCGCGATCGGAACCTACAAAGGAGATCGCTTTGATCTTTGGCTCGTCACAGATGTAGTTGACGCAATCGACCGAACCATGGACAACATTAAGCACACCATCAGGCACACCGGCTTCAGCAGCCAACTTGGCCAACATCATTGTCGCACCAGGATCGCGCTCAGAAGGTTTCATGACAATTGAATTTCCAGTTGCAATTGCCAGAGGAAACATCCAGAGAGGAATCATAGCAGGGAAATTAAATGGACAGATACCGGCTACGACACCCAAGGGCTCTCGGTAAGAATAGGTTTCCATGTCCTTGGCTACC
The DNA here is from genome assembly GCF_000149305.1 of Rhizopus delemar RA 99-880. Lineage (NCBI taxonomy): Eukaryota > Fungi > Mucoromycota > Mucoromycetes > Mucorales > Rhizopodaceae > Rhizopus > Rhizopus delemar. The sequence goes on from NW_027137835.1 coordinate 1,685,081, forward strand.
GTCATTTTTTCACCCATCATCATAGAGGTCAATGCACAGGCCTGCTCAACCACTTGAAGGCCTCGAAAGACATCTCCCTTGGCATCAGCAAAGGTCTTGCCTTGCTCTTGTACAATGTTCTTTGCTATTTCATCTTGGTTTTGACGAATCAAGTACTGCAGGTCTATCATGACTCTTTGTCTCTGTAAGACTGTTGTCTTTTTCCACTCACGAGCAGCAGCAGCAGCGCTCTCAGTAGCTTCCTTCAATTCATCCAGTGTGGTCTCGGGTACATAATTGATCAACTCTTGCGTTGCCTATCGCAGGTGGGGTTAAAATGGGTTTAATAGATAAAGAAAAATCTTACAGGGTTATAAAGTTCGATCCATCTGTCCGTCTTGGATTCAGTGAATTTACCATTGATATAATTTTTTACTGTTTCTACACCAGCAACTTTCTGTAACGCAGGAAATTGTGTGCTGAATGTTCTAAGTGTAGCGTTGGCTCTAAATGGAAAAAGTATATGTAAGCATTCATTAAAAAGCTTTTTGTTTGTTTTTACCTTGAAGTAATTATACGAGACTTTAATACTGAGGTTATCATGATGTTCAAGGGAAAAGAAGAAGAGAAGAAAAAAAAAGAAAAGAAAAAAAAAGGGATGTTTATCTTCTTTGAGCACCGTGCGAAAATTTTGTTTAAAATTAACCAAACACTTCTTACTATGTTAACATTGTTTTTTGTCAACAAAGAACTAAAAAATGATTATTCGTTCTACTCTTTCTTCTTTTATTGTACCTCTTTTGATATACATGTAATATAGTTTCATTTTTAGTCATTTAAATGGAGATAATATGCATAATCATGAACTATCTTTTTTTCTTTATAAAGGCCGTGTGAACTTTACAGTCGTTCCACCGTCAATTGGGCTTTTTTCTGAAAAGTAGGATCGGACTTTAAAAGCTCACTACCTTTCGCAGCTAGTTTGGTCCTAAAAAAGAAATTTATTTGTACACTTTTGAAGATTGTTTGGTGGAGATTTCAACACAAACATCCTCTGTCACCAATCCAACCAAACAATCCAAAATCGAGTACAATGACTTCACTCATTTTGGAACGACCCAGATTATGAAGAAATCAAACAGACATAACCTTCCAACCTTTCGCAGCGTTTCTACCATCGATTTTCTGCTAGTGGCAGACGACTTGATTGATACAATTTCCAAAACGGACCTGCAGTATGTTACCTGTTATGATCATTCCGCTATCTCAATCCGTCTTAATTAGGCTAAACACAAACAGGACCGGGTCTCTGGTATTGTAACCCTTACATTGCTGAAGATCTGCGCTTCTGCAAGGAATTGACAGCATTTTGTGCGAACGTTGAAGCCTACATGCCTAATTTAGATGTTCCTCTCCAGTGGGATTTTCTCAAATGCCGTTTGAAAAGTCTTATCCAGGCATATTTCAGTAAAGCTGCAGCTAAACATCGTCGTCACCATTCTCATTTGCAACGTAGAACTATTCGCTTTGCCGAGATTACACCTTCGCTTTAACCATCAAGACTGGCGTCGTTTTTGAGTGTGCATCTCTTCCTTACCGTGCTTATACTATTCCTTGGCGTTTATACTATCATAAGCTTCCCTGCAAAGATTTTCTGCATCGCATTATGCTTGCGAAATTTTCTGAACCATCTTGTATTTACTGTTGTGATATTGGTACAGAAGAACATTTCATCAAGTCTTGTCCTCTCCACAAAGAAATATGGCAAACAATTACCAATAGACTTTTAATTGACCCCTCAACACTTGACTTTGCTATTATTACTCGTCCTAGCTGGCCTGACCCCTTGGATGTCCCTTAGCTCTCGCTCAAATTTCTCGACATAGTAGCCTACACTCTCCTGCCCTTTGAAATTTTCATTGGAAACTTATATTTGATGATCAATAAGAAGTGGTTGTAAGTGCCACTCGTCTTATTCGTAAAATTAACTTCGAAAACAATAGTCGTCGTACAAACGTCCACAGCAGACTTCCTATTCTCACTTACTATTACATGCATTTTATTTTCTATTTTTTTCTAATGAACCATTAGTCAAAGGTGCACGTCTTTGTGCGGCACCTAAAGAAAAACACCATTTACAAAAAAAAAAAATGTTTGGTCACATAAAAAATTGGTCAATTAGTCTTATTTACTGTAGTGTAAGATAGCCATATAGGATATCTGTTTAAGCAGCTTTCAAATGGATCCACTGAATGCTGAACAAAGTTATGGAGATGCTCTACAGGTACACTTTCACTGGCCTCAGTAACTCTAGAAGGTTTATATTCTAAAAAGGTACGGTGTTAAGAAAGTATCATAGTATGATTTTAAAAGCATTTTCACACGGGTGTTTTATTACAACAGTGGACGATTTGACTAGAGAAGTCATAAAGAGCTTGATTACAAGAATTAGCACTTCGGCTCAATGAGTTTTCATTCGACGATGTTTGAGCTTTCCTTTAACTATAGCCTAAAACTGCTCAATTGGGATGAGCTCTGGCGAATAAGGAGGTAAGTACATTACTCTAAACATCTACTCTCAATTTTTCTGATCATTGAATGAGACATGAATGGTACAGTAATCCATTACAAGATAACTACCCATAAGACTTTCGTCCATGTCCATGATATTAAGAAGCTCACTTATAAATCCTACAAAGTGGACATTAGTTGTACCTTTTGCTACTGGCCTGTTGTTTTCGATGGCAGTACTCTCCTCCACATCAACGTACTCTATAGTAGGCTCTTCAAAGATAATGTCGCCTGCTCTTTGCTCTTTGCCTCATGCAAGCCCTTTTTTATTGTCTAATTTTCATTGCATAATGACGGATAGTAAATAGATTTTCTGTATAAACTCATTAAGTACTTAACAAATATGTCTAATGAGTATTGAACAAGTGTTTTAAGATGATGGGAGGAAGGAGCATTGCAAGTTTCCGGTATTCTAGTGAACAAATCACTACTTGTTTTGAAAGATATGCGTTTGGTCTTATTCTTGGTTACAAACTAAAGTTGTTCAATTGGGCTAGGTGCGGAAGAGTAAGGTGAGAAACAATCAAATCTATACTCCTTGTTTGCTAGCTACTATGAGTATTTGTTTTGCCGTTTAAGATGTGTGGCGTTAAAGATCATGCATAGTAAAACATAGCAAGACGTCTATCCTATGAACTTCAAAGTTACATTGGAGTCGTTGCAATGCTGGTAATAAAAATATTAAAGCATTACAGCTACCCAGCAATCATCATTAGTTTTAGCATAAGTAGTCGTAATAAACATAATAATGAAAATGTTAACGTAATCCAAAATCACAAAACTTTTTTAAATTCAAATAACTCAATTAATATAGCCTTTTCCCAAACTTCACTTTTTATCCAAATCTTTGGTTTCTTATTAAAGTGTTTTCCAAGCAAATGAGGCACTTGCTAATTGTGAAGCTAAAATCAATATATGAAGAAGTTTATTGATTTATAATAAAAGAAGTTTAGATCAAAATCATCTGCACACTATGCAAGTGCGTTTGCTGAAATTTAAATTATTGCTTGCATAAGAAATTACAATTCAATACGCAGTCATTGCCAGCAATGTTATGTCGTAGTTCTGCTCCATTCACAAAGGCAGACTCGATTTGTATTAGCACGCCAATTTCTTTATGCTTTATAGTTCACACCGCTTTTTGACGTGTGACATCTTATTTTGTTTTACTTCAATAAAAATTATTTATTTACAAAAAGAGATATTTCTTGTATCTTTAAAAAAAATCATAATGAACCAAGATGGATATTATGATAATATTGATTTACATATAAGATGGTCTGATAGACAAGATCTCGTACTGAATGTCGAACCTGATGAATTGATAAGCTCTATTAAAGAAAAAGTAAAAATAGAAGAGAATGAAAACAATTGCAGTTGTAGTCATTAATTACGAGTAGATTCACCACTCCGCAGGACATACAAACCGTAAATACATTCGCTTAATTCACAACGGAAAAGTACTCCAGGATGAACAAACTCTAAAAAGCTATGGCATCGGAAAGATAACCGTCGTTAATTCAAAAGCAAAACTAGAACCCCCTTCTCCTGTTTATATCCACTGTTCATTATCTGATTATATACCACAAAGCCCCATTGCATCATACAATGTAATATCATATATGCACAAATTTAATCAAATATCTTACCTTTGATTATTAGAGCCAACCTCAAATAATTCCACCTACAGGCTTTGATAGACTACGAGAATCAGGATTCACAGAAGAGGATATACAAAACATAAGAGCTCAATTTCATCGACTACACGGTACAGCTTTTGATGAAACAGATGAAACGTCAGAAGAAGCGAGAAATTTGGAAGAACAATGGATGGATAACACTGGAGAGACATTACCCGATGGCAGTAAAGTGTATATATGCGCATCCTAAAAAGCATGTCGACTTAATTTGTTATACTTTAGCTGTTCAAGGAACATACAAAGAGATGATGTGGGGGTTAATATTTGGTTTCTTTCTCGGAATCATTTGCTTGTTTTGGTTTAGAGAATCTGTATTTTCAAGAAGACAACAAATGGGTATCATTGCTGGTATGTTGATTAATATCTCGTTTGGTGTTTTGCATGTTTATTATTAAAGCCCCGTCCCTTCTCTTTGATTTCTTTTTTTCTTTTCTTTTTTTTATAATGTATCTTGTTACTTTTATATGTTTTTGCTTAATTACACTTTGCTGCTTAAGTATATGTGCAAATCTAATTCATGAGTTACAGGCTTCAGTACTATCTTATGGAAAACTGAATTTACACAACACAAAAAAACCAAAGACAAGCTGGGCTCATTACCTGTCAACTCTGACTGTGCCTAAACATTACTTTAATCATTTTTATGTGGTTGGACTATCTTTCGGTATATTGTGCTCTTTAGAGCTTTACTTTAAGGGTGGTATTTTGTTTTATGCCCTGCGTCAATTGGATCAGCCATCGCAATCGGATCGACTCTCTCAAATGCAATGTCGTATTGGATTATTATTAATAAATGTTCATCTCGCAAGACGTGTTTATGAATCGTTTAGGATAGAAAGACCATCAAAAGAAGCAACGATGCATATCTCTCATTATTTAATAGGAATTGGTTTTTATGGTGCCATGGTATTTGGTACCTGGCTAGAAGGAGCTTCTTATCTTGGTGTATGGCCAACAACACCAATCGAGAAAGGTTTTAATCATCATAAATGCTCCAATATACAAGTTCTCACATAGAGATACATTTAGGATGCATTGACTGGACTACCTTTATTGCAATATCACTCTTCTTATATGCAAGTATTCATCAATATCGTTGTCATTGTATACTAGCCTCTCTACGACATTTGTCAACTATCAAATACTCTGTTCCAAAAGGAGATTGGTTTAAGTGGATTATAGCACCCCACTATTTTGCAGACATCTTGATCTATGTCTCACTCTGCATTCTGTATCGCTTTCAAAACATGATTATTCTCTTTGGACTCGTATGGACTGTTATCAATCTATCTATTACTGCCAACCAGACTTTTCTTTGGTACCAGAAACAATTCCCTCAACATCCAGAATTGAAAAAACGTTGGAGAATTATACCCGGCATTTATTAAATATACAAAAAGATTACTTATTTTTAGTAAAACGATAGGTGAATCGCTTTCTAGTAAACGAGAATTCGCCTAATTTGTGTCCAATCATTTCTTCTGTTACATGTACTGGTATATATTCTTTTCCGTTGTGAACTAAAAACTTTAATCCAACAAATGACGGTAAAATAGTGCAACTGCGAGCTATTATATTATAAGTACAAAAAGTATACTTGTTAAGTAATTCTGTACAAACCTTGTGTTGCGATGGGAGTACCATTTTGTATAGCTTGTTTTAAACCAGGAAATGAGACAAAAAAGGGACCTTTCCAAGCTGAACGAGGCATTGTTGCAGTAGAGGGGAAAAAGAAAAGCTGAAAGCCACTTGCCCCCTGGTGTGAGAAGTCTAGAATTAATTTGAAAGATTGTGGCATCAACTTTACAGTGACTTTTTTTCCTTTATTAACCAGAAATTAAACAGCTATTCAACCTCTCTAGTTTTAAATACCATTTCTAACTAAGAATAGTATGAAGAGAAAAACTTAATCAAAGAGAAGGACTGGATCTCATAAAGTCATGCATGTAAAAGCTTATTGCTTATAGAATAACAAGCAATCGATAGCAAAAAACTAGAAGTTTTAGATCATTTCTATAAACCTGCACTTGCTATGCTACAAACTAAGTTTGCCAAATCCAACTAGTTTTAGACTTGAATTGAATAAAACCCCTTTTAATATAATCATTGTCAATGTAAATGACTTGTTTTGATATTAATGTTTCTCTATGGCTATCTTGTATGACCAACTCAGTAGTAAACTGATCGATAAAGAATAAAAAAAAAGTTGATGCCTATTCATTCTATGTATAGTTTTATATGTGTACATGTGCATATTAATATAGCTTCTGATAGCATAGTTCCTAGTGTCCATAATAAGCATTTGGGTAATTCCTTGCCATAGCTGAAATATGTCTATCTTTCATCGTGCTCATTTCATATCTATGCCATTCATCAAATCGTTTCATGATGATGCCCTTGCTATTAAATTCACCTTCACGTTTACTGTGATCCTCATTTTTTTCTGTGCCATCAACAACTCGTGTTTGTCCCCAGGAAAAGTCATCGAAATGCCAATAAGCGTAAGCAGGCAAAACAAAGTTCCAAATGGGTAGCGATAATAGATAAACGCACATCCAGCCGATATAAACCATCTTACGGGTCGTTAAAGATATTAAGACAGCCGGTAATCCAAGAATAGCTGCTAAAAGAATCAATGGAATTATAGGAACTGGTTTGACAATAAATGAAATGACGATGAGATAGAGAGTAAACAAGATGGCAGCAGGAAGCACGACTGTACCAACCAGTTCCATAAAGACAACAAATTGCATTGAAAAGCAAAAAGTACCACAAAGATCTCGAATTAGCAAAAGCTCTAGTAGATTGTGAACAGTAGAGTTGATCCATCTTCTTCTCTGTGATAGAAGAACCCTGAAGGTGTCGGGTACAACAGTTTTACATATCTACGAATAAAAGTTTAACGAGATGTTATAATTAATCTACTGCTTATTTCTTACAGCTTGAGGTACAAACACCATTTTTCTTTTAGGGAATGTTCGAATCATGAGCGTCGTCAAATATCGATCTTCTCCCAACAGTAATAAATTTTTTTTATGCAAAGTATCAACTACATTTTCGGAATACATTTCAACAATACTGGAAGAACAAATTATAGGAACAATTCGATCTCCTTTACGTGAGATGATACGATACATACAAAAACATCCCGGTAAGCATGTAACACCTCCAAATATCGATTCAAATGCCTTGCTCATATGATGAGAGATGTAGTACTCAAATACTATGAAGTAAACCTAACTTAAGCAATACTCCATAAGGTATTTTTATCAGTTTTACCTTGTATCGCAGTGACCCAGCTATCTCCCTTATTTGCAATCTTTGTTTCACCACATAAGCCCATGATATATGGATCCCTTGACATGCATGCAATCATTCTTGCTAACGAATCGGGGTAGATTTTTGTATCAGCGTCAACCTATAGTATGCAAAAAGATCTTAGAAGATCTATAGAGTTGTAAGTATGTCAAATTACCATCAAACAAGTTTCGAAGCGACCAGGGTGATGGCCTGTTAGCTTTATGATAGCTTTACAGAGTTGATATTCGAGTTCACACATCCTTTCTCCGTAAAATATTTTTTGCATTGTATTCATCAAAATGATTTGACTATCTCTTTTCCCTCTATTTCCTGGCTTTTTATCTTTTGCCTCAGCTTCAGTTCCACATTTGACAATGACAATCATTGGCACATGTTGTTGTTTTTCGTCAGGTACGGTTGTAAAATGAGCATCGTTCGAATCGTTATACTTGTAGTAGCCAGCATAAACCTTGGCTTTATTATGTCTCTTGACACCGTCAGCAATAGCAATATAAGAACAAGGTTGAACTTTCTCTCTTGGTACAAGATCATCTTTCATCATTGACAAGACAATATCTGGTGTCGGTTTTGTGTTTCCAGAGCCTGTAATGACACCATCACAAATAATTAAAAGCATCTTGTGTGTACTAGGATAGTCTGTATTTGCCAACGAGTCTAGTGTGTTCCGAAGTCCTTCTTCACCTTCAGAATAGCAAGTAACAACCATTAAGGTGTGTATCAAATTAAAGTTAAAGTTGTATTCTGTTTTTGCCTGCATGTTAGCCACAGAATCAGCTGTAGAAAGGCCAGGTTCGAAGTTCTTATGGAATCGTGTGCTCAAAGCATAAGGAATATTAGGAGAAGACACTTCACTATGTGCGTGGTCATCTGTAAAAATCATGGACCCAAATGGTTTTGAACCATTATATGAATAGACCGATCTAGGGGAATTAGGTTGAGTAAAGACAGAATGCGAACTAAGAAAACGATGTTTTGTAGCAAGCCTTGGGAGTACAGGTGATTGAAGGATACTGTTTTCATAGTAAGAGTTTCGGAGTTTGCTTCCTAATGGATCATTTAATATGTCATCTGATGCAAAAACAATACTATCTGTTCTAGGATAATGCATGTCTTCAGTGTTATTCATTTCCCATTCAAGAACTTGCTCCTCTCTCTTTTTTCTATCTTCATCTGTTTCTTCTCTGATACTTCCAAGATTCCAAGATACAAACCAACTGAATATAAGTGCCAGCAAGAAACGAATCAAAACAACTCCAAGGATAACAGCGAATGATAATGATAAAACAAAATCGGAAATTAAGCAGCCGGCTGTTCTTGTATCAACTACACCAACTTTAAGTACATCCGTTAAGCACTTGCCCACCTTTAAGCGATCTGCAGTTGTACTTAGCCAATATGTAGCGTCTCTGCCGATAAAAGCGCTCCCAGGACCGACTATCTGAGCTATTTGCGAAGGCAATGGGATATTTGGAGTTAGATAGCGTAACCGAGATAAATCAAGAACATTTCTATACAAATATAAGTATGGCTATTTCTATATAAAGTGTATTGCATCTCACCCGTTAAATACCATATAGCTTGTCCCCAACTCTTTAATATCTGTCCAATTGTAATAGATGTCGCCTACAACACTCAATTCTTTAAGTGCCATTCGTGCATTTATGCTGATGTGGCATCCTTCTCTTTGATAATTGTCCGTCGGGATTATTTTTGGATTGTTTCTATCTAACGCTACACACGGGAAATAATTTGCTACGTTTCCGTCGACATCGTCTGGTATGATAGGCTTCAGAATGTTCTTGCAGTTGTAATTTACAGTTTGAAACAAGAATGTCAAGTCCTTTCCTCCTACCCCTAACTCTTGAAGATCACCGCTTTCTGGCATACCTTGTACATTTGCTGGATGCTTGAATGAGTTTAAATCAAATGCTCTTCCTGAGATGACAATATGATTCTCTTTTACTCCAGCCGGAAGAATTCTATTTGTAGCAATTCCACACATTGTTGCATTAAATCCAAATGTTAAAAAGCCAACAAGAACACATAAGAAAACAATGATAATGACTAATGCAACTTTTTCACGCCAAATATTTTGCATGCTTTTATCTTTGATACCTAAAAAGAACACATTTTATTAATTTGTTGACTGGAATATTTGGTTTCTCTTACCACAAGCTCTTAAAAGAGATGAAGGAGTCCAGAAAGTTAAAATCAAAGTAGTAGTTGCCCAGCATGATGGTATCTTTTTCTTTTCTACCACTTCCGATTCACTTTGCTGCTTATTATTTTCCATATCAGTATTCGTTCTGCTCAAATAACGGGATCTCTGAAACTCTTCGGATTTCTGCTGTCGATTAAATTTTATAGTGGTTCGAAGTCTTGATAAGGGTACGGATTTTTTGGTTTGGTTACTCTTTTGGGATTCGGCATTATTTGATGATAGTGGCGTTTCTCGTGTAAGTTTGTTGATGTTACTCATATCAGTAAGTGATTTAAAGGCAAGAGACAATTCTTCATCTGTGTTCATCCTGTCAACTGACTGTTCAGGATCTCTGCTTTTGTTGTGTTTACTTTTTCCTCTCTCCATGGTTTTGTTGATTATAAAAAAAGCTTTTCCCCCCTTTCACTAATATGCGTTTGCAATATATATGTATATGTGTATGTGTATGTAAATGTATATATATAAAATATCAAGAAGAGGGTTTGGACAAGTCGCTGAATTATACATTGAAATATCACGGAGCATTCTTTAACGACGTTCGTTTTGAAATTTACGCTCAACTATCTTCTTTGTAAACACAAGAATGAACTAAATGTAATTTTATATTTGTGTTTTCTACTTTTCTATACATATCTTTACTACAAATGAACATACTTTTTAATATCATAATTTATAAGGATGTTTACATTTGTAACAGTTTCACTGGATGGCAAATCATACAATTCAGTAGTAGCCTTTAAATGGTTATCTTTTGATTTAAAGTTATTGCTGAGTCCACGGTCCTCTATTAACTTTTGGTGCTCTCTAAGAAGCTCAGTACACATTTGACTAACCTGAAATACCCAATAGATGTTTACTAGGTAGCAGAAAGTACTTTTTGTATCCAATTAAACAAGCTTAAATATCTTTACACAATAAGATAATCAACTCTAGTTCACAGCCTTAAACTTGAAAAAACTTGTTTAATGTATTCAATTCAGTATGTTCTTTTCTAAAGTAGTTATGCAAAAGCTTTTTAAGAGATATAGAACGACTTATATGGATTTAAAAGCATAATAAAACCAAAGTACTTTGTAATATTCATTAAAAATAATACTCTAATCTTTTACTTTTGCATTGCCTTTTATCATAAAGTTTCATTTTTAATTCATTATGTACTTTCTCTTCGAAAGACAGAGATTATATTAGTGCTTTTATCACTTAGTTCTAAGATTGATCACATTTAATGCATTTTTTATGAAGCCAAAAAAAGGGCGGCTGTAATCAAAATATTTAGAATTTTAGACAAAATAATCCAGCAGTACTTCTATTCTTTGCGTTTTTTTTAGCATGTCACAATTGCCACCAGGACCAGCACCATCTTTAGGCTTCAGCCGACCCCCTCCTAATTTTCCTTCAGGAGCACCTGGATTTGCTAATGCCCCACCACCAGTAGGTTTACCCGGCTCAAATGTACCTGTTGCTCCTGCTCCTTTCGCCGCTGCAGTACCACCTGCTCCTAAACCAACAACAAAAAATGGCATTCCTGTTGACAAACAGCCTTTAAATACTACACCAAGTCGTACAGTTTATGTCAGTAATTTAAATGAAAAAGTAAAACTGGACGGTAAATGCAACAAATCAAATATAATTGATAACTGATCATTCTTTGTAGTAATGAAGAATTCCTTGCGTACCCTATTTAAGCAATTCGGAGAAGTTCTGGACGTCGTAGCTCACAGAAATATTCGCATGCGAGGACAGGCATTTGTCGCATATCCTGATCAAGAGAGTGCAGACAAAGCAATCAAAGAATTACAACATTTTGTACTTTATGACAAGCCTATGATAGTTCAATATTCCCGCAATAGATCAGACGTACATGCAAAAAGAGATGGCGATTACGAAATACATTATAAAGCAAGAATAGCTAGAAAAGAAGAAGTGTCCAAGATGCCACTTCCTGGATCTCACAAACCCACGTTCAAATCCAGCAAACGTGCTAATAAAACATCCAGAGGTAATGTGTTTAATTGTCTTTATTTAATTCGTTTAACTTACAGAATATAACAGGCAAAGGCACAAGTCAGCATTCAACAGCTCATATTCCTGATGAATACCTGCCTCCCAACAGCATTTTATTCTTGCAAAATTTACCAGAAACTATTACCCAGCAGCAGCTTGTTGATTTGTTTCAGCGTTATCCGGGATTCCGAGAAGTACGTACAGTTCCTGCCAAGAAGTCGATCGCATTTGTTGAATATGAAAATGAAATACAATCCGCAGTTGCCCGAGCAGAGTTATCTGGATACTTCCTTGGTCCGGATCAAGCACTGAAAGTTACTTTTGCAAGAAAGTAGTTTTGATAGATGTGTTTTTAGGTATTCCACCGAGTTCAATTTTTTATGTAAAATAGAATAAATAAATAATAGCAATAAAAAAGATTATATGAAAATGTCAAATTTTACTACTAACAATTTTATAAAAACCTTTGCATCTTTAAACCATGAAAAAATTGCAGCCGTACTTACAACAAGCTCAATAATTAGAAATATTTAAATGCAAAATCCGTGTTTATTATAAATATAAGGTACACCTAATGCTGTGACCACTGAATAGACTTCAAATCGATTCCTTCTTGAACCTGTTTTAATAAGTCTTAGTAAAAGTGTATCATTATTGCAAATGCATTTATATTTACCATTTCCCATAAGGGTGACATTTCTCTCAATCTGTCAACATGTTGGCTAACCTTGTTGATTACAAACTCGATTTCTTCCTCAGTTGTGAATCTTCCAATACCGAAACGAATGGAGCTGTGAGCCATTTCATCATCAGCTCCCAAAGCTCTCAAGACATAAGAAGGTTCAAGTGATGCAGAAGTACAGGCAGATCCAGATGACAAAGCAATATCCTTTAATGCCATAATGAGTGACTCTCCTTCAACATAAGCAAATGATAAATTGACACATCCAGGATAACTTTTTACAGGGTCACCATTGCGGTATACATGATCAATTTTTGATTGAATACCATCTATCAAACGCTTAGAAAGCTTAGAGATTCTTTGATGGTCATACTATGTTAATTATATTAATATTCTTATTCTCATTACTATATGCATATGCGAATCCTTCAGAACCCCTGCACAATGGATCACGGTAAAAACATATTTTTTACTCTCATTGTAGCCTTTATATATATATACAAGTGTACATATATTCGTGCTGCTAACATCGCACGATTCATCACTAGGACAAAAGAAAATATGCTTACCTCCATCTCCTCAATAGCCACTTTACAGGCCTCTCCCAAACCAACAACGAGAGGATGGGGAACAGTGCCACTTCTGATACCTCTTTCTTGGCCACCACCACTTTGAACAGCCTCCAAGCGGACTCTAGGCCTTCTACGAACATAAAGAGCACCAACGCCTTTAGGGCCATATAACTTATGACCAGAGATACTCAACAAATCAATGTTCATTGAATTGACATCCAAAGGCACCTTACCCGCGGCCTGCGCAGCGTCAGTATGGAAAAAGACTTTTTTCGACCTACATAATTTACCAATTTCGTCTATAGGCTGCATGACGCCGATTTCGTTATTAACGGCCATGATAGAGACGATAGAGGTATCAGGACGAATAGCTTCTTCCAGCTGCTTCAAATCAACAAGGCCATTAGACTGAACAGGTAAATAAGTTACATCAAAACCTTCTTGTTGTAAAGATCTACATGATTCCAAAACGCATTTATGTTCCTATATTAAATACAATAAATTACTATGTTGAAACATAAGTATATTTTCTGCAAAACTTTACTGTTTGTGTAGTAATAACATGTCTTTTCTTATTTTTGTAAAATTTGGCAACACCCTTAATACTAATATTGTTTGATTCAGTTGCACCAGAAGTAAAAATGATTTCTTTGGGGTCAGCGTTAATCAATTTTGCCACATACTAAAAAAAAAAAGAAAAGCACAAGTAAGCACCTTTTTCAATCGCTTTATTACAAGTTTTTTACCTCTCGAGCTTTTTCAACAGCTTCTTCTGTTTCCCAACCATATTTATGAGTTCTTGAATGAGGGTTACCGTATAATTCAGTCATATAAGGAACCATGGCATCCAACACACGAGGATCCATAGGACTTGTAGCTTGCATGTCAAGATAAATGGGTCGGCCTGCTTGTTTAACCGCTGCTGACTCAAAACCGAGTGAGTCTGTACAAAATGAGATTAAACTTATCCCATTTCCGTAATTTATCCTTTTTTTTTACCTGAGGTTGGTTTCATTGCTTCGGACTCTTGTCTATATGCAAGACTGGTAGAGAACAAACGATAAGAAGCAGGACTTAATGTCTTTTTTGGAGCGTACAGCGTTGCTCTTGAAATTGTTTGCTGCAGTGATTTTCTCAACATATTTGTATTATGCGTAGTTCAAGAAAAAAAAAACTTACAAAAAAAAAAAAAAAAAATAAAGTTTCTCGGCCCCTCAACAAAAAAAAAGATAATCCGGTGACTGGCAATCTTTATGACAAATACAACCATCCTTCGCGGGGTTTCGGTCTAAGTGATTATTGCCACCAACCAGGATTTAAAGATGATAGATGTCATTTATGATAGGCTCTGTCAGAAAAGAAATGGCTATTAGAGCTCATTATGAATAGCAATATGAATCATATGCATTAATTGAAAAGAAATTCCTCTAATTGAAATGACAAGCTTTTAATACATAGAGGGCTTTCTTGTCCTACTAAATTTCATATTTTGACATATTTGGTCTATTGGTGCGGCTTCCCGGGGATGGAATACCTAGAAAACAACATTTCATGAAGAGAAGTTTTATAAGTTTAATAGAAAATTGTGTGATTACTTCACTGAAAAACATTTGATTTTAACCTAATTTCGTTTACTATGCCCGATATTGCATATATGTATTTATAATAATTCAAATTGAATTGCTATGTAAATGATAAAAACAAGGTGCTAAGCAAACAGGTATAAAAAACAAATATCCCAGCCTTATTTTCATAAAAATCACTTTTTAAGCTCTATTTTTATTTTATTACATCTGTTTCCAATCGCATACAGCTGCTTCTTTGTGTAAAAAGCTCGTTTCCAACTAACTTGTTGCACATCATTTTAGATTCTTCTGCAACCGCTGCAGTATATTTAGATTGCTTTATTCAGTCCTTGAAATATTCAGCGAATTCAAAAGATTGTCCAATTAACCGGGCGCTTCAAATTTATCACCTTTACAATGCAGATAACACAGCCTTCTCCAGAAAACAAAAATATAAGTAGAAAATCATAGTAAATGCTAAACATATAAAATATTCGAGATACTGAAGCAAATAAATTAATATATTCATCAACATTCTTGACAGTCAGAACACTGAAATATGTCCAATCTCGAGTATGTCCTCTGCAAAAATAATAAGGCGCAAAGGTCTTCCCAAACGGCAGCTTGTGTTTCTTGCATCTTCAGATTTAGTTTCATAAAGTCACAGGTAAACTAATCATTGATCATTATACACATCTGGATGTTTACCTCTTCTTTCTTCCAACAAATCACCATCTCCATTTAAGCTACTAGTGTTCATATAAAAATGATCAGATAGACAAGGTGCTAGCATTGTTCAATTTACTAGCGAGAACAGTCTATCATTGTCCGGGTTATGGGAAATAAATTGAAAAAGAGTGCTGAAATAGCCAGTTCATTAATTCCAGTTCGCGAATCATGAGTCCTATAACTATACCAGGCAACTTGGAGGTAATGCTTATATTATACAAAAGATATAAAGAAACCAAATAAACAAAAGAGTTTATTAGCATAAATATGTTAAACTATTGGCTTAATCAATTGGTTACTAGCAAGACATTTTTAACAGTAGCTTCACATCCTTAACTAACCATTGTTATATAAAGCACATGCAGGAGATAAGTTACGGGCGTTCAGTATTTGAAATTCTTCTAATGCTTTATAATGATACTTTGTGTATAAAAATTATTATTTCTTGTATGTTTTTTTATTAAATAGGAAAGATACAAATGTACAAAAAAGCATCATCTCACTTGCTGATTTATAGATGCTATAATGAATGCTATATTAACTAGCCTTGTGAGGATGGATGATTGCTGAATAAATTGATAGTTAATAATAACGATTGCCTTCATTGGGCGAATATTGTGGATTGGCGTAAGCATTGTAAGGTGAAGTAGTCATATCATTCATTTTGTATTGCAAGGAATTCTCTCTAAGTAGGCCATTGGTGTCACTTGTAGCCACACTACTTGAGCCTTCTCGGGCTCTTCTTTTTCTTAATTCTCTACGCTTTCTCAACAATCTATAAGAATCTGCGCCACAACATAATGTTTTATACAAAAATTCAGGGATGTAAGCAAGATATGCGTGTGCAAATGCGCCAAAGGCGTTCATCTTTTTCTTTTGTCCCGTTCTTAATGCTGTTTCGATGTTATCTTCTGGGTTAAAATACCTAGCCATCATACCACTAGCAACAAGCATCACAAAGCATATGATGATGACATAAAGACCATTCTTGACAGCGTCTGCAGGCCAAGCAATGCTTCCATGTGTACCATCTGTTCCTTTGATGACGCCTGTTGTCGTGAAAAGCGTCAGGAGTATATCGCCGAGATAGAAAATGACCATAATTGGGCCTTTGACACACCAAAACATGCCGTGAGCTCGAATAAGTCCTTTTTTCCACTCTTCATTAAACACGTCTAAATAAGTGAAAAGCGCTGTCAAGATAATCGAGAGAGAGACAAAGTCGATTATGGTTAAATAAACATAGGCTCCTTTGAAACTGAAAACGCCTTCACAATAGCGTCCTTTTAGTTCGGCAAAGATAGACATGAAGGCATCAATGAGCGACCTAAAAAAGAATTAATATTTGTTTATTAAATATAAGATTAGATTTTACCACATTGGGTACTGCAAAACTAAAATATCCGTGATGATTCTATAATGCATTCCCCATTTTGAATTTCTATTTCAGTAACTTTAGTATGGTGATGAACACGGCAGGAAAAGATGTCTCCTTACAAATGAAGCCTTTTAATAAACATGATTTTTGTGTCTTTTGATTCTTTAACTCCATCGTATTCTTTTCTGAAGGGTTTAAGATAGGCTTGTAAGCAACTGTATAAGTTGTAAACTGCAAATGCTTCAAAACAGGTTGCAAAAAACATGATCGTTGTTGAATAATCGTAATGCAAATAAGCAAACCAGGCTAGTGTTGCGTAAACTGGTGGAAATAATATTACTCTTAGTTTATGCCGCTGAATTTGAGGATTACTGTAAACATGTGTAAAATGAGTAAATTTAGAGAAAGAGAGAGAAAAAAAAAAGAAGAAAAAGAAAAATTATTACAAGTAGCTCCGCAAGTTCCTGACAAGCGTAATAAATGTTATTGTCCATGTTATGAGTAAAAACAGCAAGCAAACAAGCCAACCTATGACATGCCAATTAGCTGTTGGATCTTCTATGACAGATTCCCAGTCTAATCCTGGATTACTAGCATTGATTCAATTAATATATGACTGATTTACAGAATAAAAGTTTAAAGGAAACCTCTTACATACAATCCTGCTGAGGAGACCAAACCAGGCTCGGTAGGACATTCCGATTCATGCTCTGAAGTACTGTTCATAGAATTGATAGGTTAAAGAGGAGAAAGGAAGAGATAAAAGGGAATAAAACTAATGCTTTGACTTTAATTTAAAATAAATAAGGTACCAAATGTGGATAATTTTCAATTTCAGCACAATGTGTAGTAGCACTCGAATTGCTTGGCAGCTATAAGTTCACTTTCTTTTTATTACTTGCCTCTTCTTCTCTTAATTTCCCTTTAAATCAAAGGAGTTGTTACACCAAAAATTTAAATTTTACCATCGCAAGCCGTATAATTTTATGCGCCACACCCTACTTTTTAATGGTGGTACCTTTTATGCCTTATTATTTGGAAGTGTAGTTAAGGAAATCTTATACTTCTATCCAATAATTATGTAATTGAATATATGTAATTACTGGTAACAGAACACAAAAGAATACATCTTTACATATTTATATAAGCATCACGACCTTTTTTTCCTATTTTCGGAACTGTCAAGGGGCTTTGTCTTGTTCAAACCAAGTATTTAGACATAATTAAGCAATATTCAAAGAATATTTCATCGCTCTTGCCATATGAATCAGTAAGATATATATATATATATATATATATCACTTTATATTTGTTCTGCTAGTCTTCATCCCA
Source organism: Rhizopus delemar RA 99-880 (assembly GCF_000149305.1). Lineage (NCBI taxonomy): Eukaryota > Fungi > Mucoromycota > Mucoromycetes > Mucorales > Rhizopodaceae > Rhizopus > Rhizopus delemar. Next base: position 1,703,135 of record NW_027137835.1, read on the forward strand.
ATAACATCTCTGTCGGATAAATTTCATATGCTATGTTTTGTCATGCAGCATTTTTGAAGCCTAGATAGGAGCATCATTTGCAGCACTTTGCGCTTTAAGCAAGAGGTCAGATATGTTAAATTTGTATTAGGGAGCTAAATAAATCAATAAAACTGAACAGATGAAGTTTAGGAGTTAATGAATAAATTATTATAATGCAATACATTGAATTTACCTGGAATATAGTCTCATGTTGTACTCATTTGTTTTTTAAAGCTGAATATAGGAAAGCCTTCGTTTGAGAGTATTATTTCGAAAGCTTTGACCTTGCCTAAACAATTGTTTATATAGCTTTAAGACATTTTCTTACAACACTTGAAATGAGTGTACTAAATCGCATTAAAAAGGTACAGCAGACCAAGCAAGACACTTTACAAGATGAATGTCAAAGCAAATTTCTTGCCTAAAGCCCATGTTTTCTAATAGAGCACAACAACCAATAGTCTAAAGCCGAATAAAAAATGAAGTAGATAAAAAGCAAATGTAAGACTAAAAAAATTAAGCTTATTTTATTATAAAATTATCATGTTTTATATTGTTATTTAATATAATTTTTCCTCTGTCTTTCATGACCAAGAGTATCATACACCTTGAACAACACGAGGCCAAGTTTGGCGAACTCTTTCATACAACTCAGGCTTCGTTCTAAGAGTAAAAAAAAAAGTAAATTAGTTTCTTCGCTTTTCGATTATACACTTTTTTTTTACCTTCTTAACGCGTCTGGATCTTCAGCAAGACAAACAAATGTTGTAGCTACTCCACTTGAAATGACAGTAGCAATAGTTGAAAACATGGATGATCCAATCAAGAAACACATCATGATAACAACAGGTGTCATGCCACCATTCGTGTTATAAGAAGGCTTTTCTACTTCCAAATAAATGAAGCCTAGTAAACTACATAGTACACCAACCAGCAAACCGCCCATAAAAAGAACATTTCCGATCAAATTATCATTTATCAAAGCGTCAATACCGCGATCCTTGATCATAGACCAGGTTTCTCTAGCCGTTGGTATAAATGGCTTACCATAAATGGCAACACCACTAAAAGCATAATAAGTAAACCATTCCTATATACACAAGCTCACGTTTAAAATCCTAAAGAAGTTTTTGCTTAATATTTCAAACTTACAAATAATCCAGCAAAGCAATTCACGATACATTGGATGATACAAACAAAGAATGCTGCACATGCATTATCGGTATTTGATCGAGCTATTTGTAATAAGAAACGAATAAGATTGATGATAGCAATTAAAAGGGACCCAAAACAAATTGATCCAAAACTCGTAGTAAAGGCGCGTCTAGCGCTTCCCCAAATGGGGTGTTTGATGCCGTCATTTAAAAAGTAAACAGTTGCAAAGAGACCAGCCAAGGTAACGTGAGTTACGTAAGTAATGACTTGAGAGGTCCAATAGAATGAAAAGACCAAGAAAACCATGGCGCAATTTAATCTCGAGTTATTGCTGCTTGAGCTATACCAAGCTTGATAGATACCAATGACTGTAAACATAAAGAGGAAAGAAAATGCGGTTTGAATAACTAGTGAAATGATGCCGACAACGATAGTGCTTGGGTATTTTCGAGTAATTTCAGTAATAGTTTTAAGCATCACTTTTAAAGTAAATCATGTTATATAACTCTTTCTATTTTATCTGTTTTCTTACCTGTTGCAAATGGAATTCTACTTCTCCACCAAAAAAAGCAAGCAGCATACAGACAAGAAAAGATTAAGAAAATAATAGCAGCAGAATAGTAATGTCTAACGAAATAATAAATAGTAACTCCAAAATAAACAAGAATAGATCCAATAAACGTGATAAAGATCAGGGGTTTTGGAAACCTACGTAATACAAGTTTGAACTCTTGTACATTCTTGCAATTTTTTCAATTTACATATTAGCAATGAGTAGATATAAAAAGCTGATACCAAATCCAACGACAGCTGCAAATCCAAATATTATAAATGTAGATGTATCAAATGTTAAACCAGGATAGGCATTGTTTGATTCTACACCTCCATAAGTCGTTCCATGAGTAGAGTAAGTTCTGATGGCAACGACAGCTAACCCAATAAATGCCCCCAAATTTATCAGCCACAATATAATTGCCCATATGTCATTCCATCCAGTCGATGGTTGAACACCTTTGTGTTGTTCTTCTGAATAGGGTGCTTGTTGATGTTGTGGAAGCCGTGTGTTGTATTCTGGTGGCGGTGGTTGATATGATTGCTGATGTCCTTGTTGACCCATTGGGGGCGGGGGTGGATAATACTGTTGCGGTTGTTGCTGTTGCTGATACATATTTTTCTAAAAAAGAAAAAAAGAAAAAAAGAAAAAAAAAAGAAACAACGAAACAAAAGAAAAACAAAAGTGGGCTTAAAAAATAAATATATTCAGATCATGAAAAAAAAGTATACCAAAATGTGTGATACAAGTTATTGCATAAAATTCACATCAAATACATTTAGATCAATTGGTAATTCCCAATCTACTGTATTCATGTACAAAGCCAAATTTAAACAATCAGCTTCTTGAAATAGCCTATTATCAAGCCAAAACGGTGTAGAATCAAACAAATCGAGCGATGATGTCATGTCTGTGGGCGGTGGATGATTTTGCAAAAATTCACTTACTTCAGACTTGATGAGTAAAATCAACTCCCATCGTTCCCAAATGGTAGGGTGATATACTATTGTTTTAAGTAACTCCAAATATTGTCCAACAAGAGGTGTTTTTTCTAGCATGTAATGATACATCAATATCTTGGACACAGCATCTATAGTAAAAGTCATCATGGCGCGAGGCAAAAGCTTTACGTCACTATAGTAATTTGTAGGATCACCATTCACAAAGCCAGCAATTGTATCTATAGCAGATAAAGCTTTTGGTAGAACTTGATGAATACACTGTACATTCTCGGGATCTGTGAGGTCTAGTTTTTCGGGTACGCTCAGACTTTGCTGGATTCTAAAGCTATCTTTATACACAGACTTTTTCAAGAAACCAAAGCAAATGGCGTAAAAGGAATAATACAATTCCAGTGTAAATTCCTGAAGCTTAGAAAATTGGTGTCTTTCTTTTTCAATAAAGCTAAGCAGCTCGTTCAGTATCCTTTGGAATTCTTGATCTACAAAGGCAGCGCTCTTTTCTTGCGGCAAAATGCATAAAATATTGCAGTTAAAATTAGAAATAACACTCTGGATGTAAAATGTTTCTACGATATAGTTGTAATGTTTGAACGATCTCAGATTTCCATTTTCGATATCAGCTTGAAATGAAAGAGACATCATAGAATTAATAGGTGGATAAGAACGGTTTCGATAAGAAAGCACAAGACGGGGAACCTGCACCACTGCATTTAAAATAAGAAGAATGAGCAGCATCTCTTTTTCTTTTCTTTTTTTTCTTTCTTACATTCGATGCATCCTCTAATACTAATTTGAAATGCAGCCCAAAAGGATATTGACAATAGTTCTTTTTCAACTGATGTTAGACCTGAAGGTATTGTACCGTTAAACATGCCTAGTTTGTCAGCAATCCGGTATGACAAAGCAAACAGAGTAACTCCCTTCTTTGTAAAACCAAACATAACTTCAAATAAAGCCAACAACACCACAGCCTGATACCGGCTTATTGTTGTCTCTGCTGACAATTTAGACAGCAAAAAGTATGCATAATCCAGAAAAGAGTTGCGCATCTCTAGGTTAATTGGCTGCCAGATATCAAGCGGTTTACCTTCATCGGCGGAAGACATGAAGAGAGTAGTGCCGAAAATGACAGAGAGTAAGAACGGATCAATTGTGTCTGTCCAGTAAGACTGCAAGAGCATAGTTTTGTTGAACATGACAGCAAATGGATGAATGCAGAAGAAGATGTCGATTAGTCTTAATGCTTGTTGAGGAGACAATAAATTCAGAGGATTATTGAGAACAAGTGCATCTGAGGATGAATTAAAGAAGGTGGTTGAAGGATCGTCAGTGAATGTGGAGATTATAAAATCTTGGCAATTGTAGTGAGTGAGTCTTAGTCTTGAGAGGCGGTGAACCATAGTAGCCGAGGCATCAGCGCTCATCCAAACAAAGTAATGCTGTAAATCACCTATTTGCAACTCTTTTTTCTTTTTTTCCTTTTTTTTCAATAAAACATTCTGTTGTTCTTTATATACAGCGACTTTTGATTTAGAATAGATTGCATATAGATTATTGAGATGATAAGCTAGCCCATGAGTCTTTGAATCTTTTAAATAGCGTATAGGGGCTAATGTAGAAATATGCTCGAAAATAAACTCTGGATATACTGTGCTATCAGTTCGTACGCGAACAAATTTATTGACTACGGCATTCTTGGGCGGTCGACCCACTTGACCTGGCTTTGAATAGACGCATTCAGTTTGTTTTAGTTGACAACGTTCACATGGATTGCCTCCACTACATTTTAATTTTTTTAAGCGACAAGCTAAACAACTAATTTTCCTTTTCGACATTGCAGGTAAATGCAAAGGAGTATAAAAGCAAAAAAGAAAAACCTTTTTTTTTCTGCTTGGCACTTTTGTCGTGTAACATATAGTAACAAATCATGAATGTTTAAAACATCTCTGTTCAAAAACAATCGCAAACAAAAAAAGAACTTTTTCTAACAAAAGAAAGAAATAATTGCATCTTTTTTAGGGTCTTGATTGAGCTCCTACAATACTTTCTATATGAAAAAGTAAATTCCACTTTGACAATAGTCAAACTATTTATACACACAAGGCTGGAACTTGATCCCAATTTTTATATCATTACACATTCTCAAATCAATAAATTAAGCCCATCGAAAAGTGGAAAAAACAAAGGCTTAAACGATCAAAAATGTTGTAGTGGAAAGGGACGGACAGAATATTTACATAAAAAGTCTTCTTTTTATGTCTTTATGCGTAGTCTTCAGACCTTGATATTTTGCTTAAATACTTTATTTACTAATCAGTGGATTTAACTGTTACTCAAAGAACAGTGACAGATTGGGTGTTCAGTCAAAGCTAAATTAGATTAGGAAAGATCCGAACTGTGCATGATAAACAGATGAATTTTGATCACACAGACGTAGGCAGTGATAGAAAATGAAAAAAAATAAAAAAAAAAACTGGTTGGTATTCAGATTGCTTTTGTTATTAATCTTTAAAAAAAATCAATGTGGCAATTCGAGGAAAGCTTTCGGAGAAGAGAGGGAAGGTTATAAGTAGTATTTAAAGCATACATACTTCAATAATTGTTCGTAATGCTCCAATAAAGAAAAGAAAAAAAAAAAAAAAAAAAAAAAAAAGGCTATCAAACAACGTTTCCTGAAAATGACTGAGCGACCGTTTGTGCTCTATGTGAATCACCCTGCATTATATCGGAATTTGAAAATGAAATGTACCCCTAAAATTTTTAAGGTTGCAGAAGTAGCTATGGGATAACTATTTTTGGTTGTAGAATTGTATGCTTATGAACGCGTAAAGTTTAACAAGTGTTTATGATTCAAATTGGCTTTAAGTTTCTTTCAGGTTTCTTTTATTACAATTGATTGTTCTAAATGATGACAACATAAGAAGAAACACATTTGTTATACCAAGAGCAATCGTTACACGTATGACTATAAAAAGCAAAAGTACACCGTTTGAACATGCTAATCATGCCGCGTGCAGTTGAATCAGTACATGAAACCAACAGCATGCCATGCTTATTCAGGCACGCATTATTTCTAAATGAAAGATGCTGATCCAGTTGTCAATACAGTTCATTCATTGCATCAGGTTCAAATTAAATCAAACTTTGGTCCAACGGCTTAGTGTGTCATTTCAGAATGTTTTCTTTTTTTTTATATACAATGACATGCTTGGATAATACAAGAGACTTGTGGATCTATTTGATTTATCGTTGAATAAGACCCACACATATTTATACTCTGTTTACATATAAATGTTATTTTTCTTGGTAGCTCAAGTAACGTATACAATTTAACAAGGTTTAGATGGAGTTTAAATCAATACGGTTGATAATTTCGCTGGATACTGGCAATATATCAAAAACTAGGATTATATAATTGTTTTGGGTTATACAGGAAAACGTGGTTATCTCAGGTCTGTGTGTGACCGTTGAAAGAAACCAGTTCAAAGGTAAGAATTGTATGCTAAAAGAGCGTAAAAGAGACAGAAAAAGGACATTATAAAAAGAATTTCATTAAAAAAGAAAATATTTGAATGATACTATTTAGTTATCAGATGCATTAAGCTTTTTTTTTTTTTTTTTTTTTTTTTTTTTAAATTGATTTTAATTTAGTATAGAAATAACTTAAAAATAATTTTTAATATTTATTTTAAAAGGGATATTTTTTTAATATTATTATAGACATATGCCTTCTTGTCATATTTACAATAATAATTGAATCTTTTTTTAATTATTTGGTTTGAGCAAGAAAGAGAGAGAGAGAGAGAGAGAGAGAGAAAGGAACGTGGTAAAGTGAGGCATGTTTTTGTTTCTATGAAAGGATGATTCCTTATTTATAAAAGATAAAAAAGTATTAAAAAAGAAAGAAAAGAACGTGTGTTTAAAATATGATCTTGCTTTTTTTCACCAAAAAAAGTTAAAATCATGATCTTTGAGCATTGATATTTGATATATTTTTATTTACCATGTATCACCTTAACAAATCACTGAACTATGAAGGAAAAGGCCAATGAATTGACATGTCTCAATAACGCGTCATTTTATCTACAATCAAGTGTATAAAAGGTCTTTCATCGTTATACAAATTACTACTGTATTAGTCTATGGTAAAACCAATTTATACAAGACAAGCTTATAATTAATTATTTAAGACTATAAAGTATTTGTGTATAAAAAAAAAAAAAAAAAAAAAAAAAAAAAGAAAAAGACACATGTAATCTGTCTCGCATAAAAAGTGGCCCAAGTTACTCTACTTTTAAAGAGACAGTAGAAATAAAAAAAGTCCGCTTACTTCATGAGTTACTGGTCCTAATAAGGGAATTCACAATATATAAACCAATTTGGCTTCCAATCATTTATATTCCTCATTCACTCACACACTCTCTCTTTCTCCTCTTTCTCTCTTTCTCTCTCTCTCTTTCTCTCTATTTTTCGTAGTGTTTTCATTTATTTATAATTTTTCTCCTCTTTTTTATAGCTTGTACATGAAAAAAGAATTATATTTCACTTATAGAATAGAAACATAAAAAATATCATACAACACACACTATAAATAATAACTATACTCCATTCTTTATAACAACACCAAAACACAACAGAAATGAATCTTGATTCCCCCACTTCAATAAAGCATGTACTTTTATGTTCAAAATGCAACTTACCATTAGGCGATCAACTTGTCAAGGCATTAGATGGTGCCTTTCATCCTCACTGTTTCACTTGCTGGGTAAAATAATAACAATAATAAGGGAAAGGCAATAATAATTAAGAAATTATAATTTAGGATTGTGATACACCCGTCGCCTCACGTTATTTACCACATCCAACCGAATACGGCCAACCGCTGTGTGAAAAAGATTACTTTAAACGATTGGAACTCGTCTGTGCAGAGTGTGATGAGCCTCTGCGTGGAACATATATTATTGCATTGGATAAGAAATACCACCCAGATCATTTCACTTGCAGCGACTGCTCAACTGTCTTTGGACAAGATGATTCATATTATGAACATGATGATCAAGTCTATTGTCATTTTCACTATAGTACTCGATTTGCTGTATCTTGTGCTGGTTGCGATATGGCCATTTTGAAACAATATGTGGAGATTCCAAGAGACAATGCAGTTGTGGATCATTGGCATCCAGAATGTTACATGATACAAAAGGTAGGCTGCACTGTTGAGGGAAAAAAAAAAGTCAAAAAACTCACTTTTCATCGCTAGTTTTGGAGCGTTAGAATTGCTTATCCTGCATTAAAAGAAGGAGAAAGATATCCCCCAAGTAAAATATGAAAATGGATGGTACAACTAGATGACTAATTTATTAAAAAGAGTATATACCAAAAACACCATACGAATTAATCAAGATTCAAAAAGATACAGAAGAGAAAGTCATTAGTATTTGGTCTGTTTTATCAGCATTTGAAGGTGAGGATTTATCTTGTGAAGTAGAGGGTTAATGATGAATTTTGTATAGAGTCTTCTGCTGTTTGTATATCTGAAATGTTATTACACGTATCCAATGGATCTTACCTTGAAAGTATATGTTTATCAGAAAGATTCCTTGTTCATGTAGAGGCATTATTTGCAGGTATTGATAAAATAGCTGCTATCTATCAAGAATTCCAACAACCAGGTAAATAAAAGAGTGTCTATTGAGTATAATTAGTAATCATATAGTGTCTATGTAGAATTCAAATATACCAAAGATGCCAAGATGCTTTGTAAAAAAATTATCAATTTTTTTTCTTTATTATCCAGAACAGGAGATATGGAAATGAAAAAGTTGGGTATCACTCAAGAATTGTTATCCCTCGTTACTGGGTTAGCTCATTATTTAAAAGTGCTCATTCGTGTCACTCTGAATGCTGCTTTATTATTGGTAATAGAAATCTAATCTTTTGTTACATTTCAGATTAGCTTACGTTTTATAAACACAGGAAATGATCGTAGGCAAATCAGTCGCTATTCCTCATTTATTGGCACGATTGATGGAAATCCCAGGCAAAGAAAGACACAGCCGAGATTGTCAACGATTGGTTCATGCAAAAAATACAGATTTTTGTCAAGAGTGTAAGAATATCATTGAAGATCAGTGTATGAAGCATAGTGAATATCGTTGGCATCTCACTTGTTTTAAATGTAAACATTGTGATCGCGCCTTACACGAGAACAACGCGACTATGGTCAATCTTCAACTCTATTGTACATCCTGTGCCAACACGAGTCCTTACCATTTTGATTATGTCTCAAAATTGGCACAATACAGTTACCTTTTAAGAATTGCACTAAGTCGACTTTGTAATTTGATGCAGATTACAGGTAATAAAAAAAAAAGAAGACTTTTAAAAAAAATTTCCCCGCTTACTTATTATGCTTCTTTCCTTTACTTAGACTCTCAACTATCTACTGTGGATTATTCTACGAAACTGAACAACACCAAAGCAAGCCATATTCTTAAAGAAGTTCCACCCAATATGCTTGGTGCATCCAAAGAACTTCAACAGATGATAGATGAAAGAGGTCAACTTGAAAATATCTATCCTACCGAGATCAAGGACGCAAAGACCGTTTCATCCTCCACCACCCGACTTGATCGAAAGATGTCACGTTCTTTCAAAACAGCCAACAAGCGTTCCACAATTCTTGGTAACACCAGCATGCCTGCCCGAAACAATCTACCAACGCGAACGGATAGTTTGAACAGACGCAGTGTCGGTTTGGATGATTTGCCTCATCTTGCAGCCGTTGCCGTAGGAGGAAACAAGCCTTTGTCATCCTCAGAGACAGTGACAAACAGCACAGCAACCCAAGTCGCCACCGGTCTCTCTGGACGACCCCGGATTTATCTTTCGGAACTCTCTGCACTTCAATACATGATCATTCGTTATGTGGCAGTAGTACAGATCGAATCTTATGTTCGTACGAGTTTCTCGAGCACCGAATTACTAAACATGATTGAGAGCAAAAAATCATCGATCTGGGGCAAGTTCTTCACACCCTTCAAAGCCAAAAAGACCAATCAACCCAAGGCCAAGGAGATCGGTACCTTTGGCGTTCCACTGGATGTCCTCACGGATCGAACCGGAGTGGAATCCAATTTGGCTCTCGGACCCTCTCCTGTCCGATTGGCCTCCTTCATTGACGACGCGATTACCGCGATGAGACAAAAGGATATGTCAGTCGAGGGTATCTTTCGAAAGAATGGCAACATTCGCCGATTGAGGGAACTGACGGAATGCTTGGATAAGAATCCAAACGAGGTCGATCTGACAGCCGAGAATGGGGTGCAAGTGGCCGCTCTCCTTAAAAAGTTTTTGCGTGACCTGCCAGATCCCTTGATGACGCACCGATTACACAGTTTATTCATGTGCTGTGATAGAATCTCAGACCCTGATCAGCGAAAACGAGCACTTCATCTGGCCTGCTGTATGCTGCCGATGACCAATCGAGTGACGATGGAAGTTCTCTTTCTCTTCTTTCGCTGGGTGGCAACGTATTCGCATGTGACAGATGAAGTCGGAAGTCGAATGGATATTCCTAATTTGGCACGCGTGATTGCACCCAACATCTTGACGGCTCACCACAAAGATCCCTTGAAGGATGAATCATTTACGGCCATCAATGTGGTAGAGACCATCTTGGAATCTTGTAATGAATTTTGTCTGGTTCCAGAAGATCTCGAGGTGTTCTTGCGAGATCCTAGTCTGAGTGGAATTGACATGTCACCGAGAGAATTCTTAAAGAAGGTTGAACAAACAGTGAAACACCAAGGCAGTGGTCTAAATAAATCATGTTCTTCTCTAGAACTCAATCGACTTCCACCTACATCCATTTATACACCTCAACAATATTTACCCTACAGTAATCACCATCCATCTTCTGATTTCATACCACAGCAAACAAAACCTACACCTCAACTCATGAATCCACCTCGTAGAACAGATAGCTTTAATTCATATAATCAGTGATATAAAACATAAAGATTTTATTCTTATTTTTTTTTTGGTTTTTTTTTTTTGGTTTTTGTACATAAACGATTGCATAAATAGTATTCTTATTTTGGTATAAATCATAAATCACGTATCCTTTCTACTTTGCCACAATCCTTTAAATGGCAACCACGATATTTGATAAGATATTCACCATTTGGCCTTGCTGTTACTGTTTTATTGACAGTGCATCCCTAAGTTACACAATGAACGTGAGAATGAGCATGAAATTCATATGTCACCCGCAATATCCCGTTTTTTACCTTGTTACTATTCGAGCATTTATAATAAATACTTTTGCAGCCAGTTTTCTTTTGTATTGTGTTGCCGTTATTCTTCCAAAAATAATTGTCAACATACGGAAATTCTCTTGTTTCTACTATTTTTGTTATTGCTTGCATCTCTCTTCTCTTTCGACTGTTTGGTTTTACATATTCTTCTTCCTCAGCCACTGGAGATGGATAGGCACTTGAGATATCTTGTTCTTCTTCACTACTGCTAATACTTTATATCGAATGAATAACATTCTTTTCTATCGCATCATGTCATACCTTGTTCTCTGTATAGGATGTATGGTATCGTTTGGTATAATTGCGCCTCCTCCCATGGCCAGCATGGCAGCAGCAGCAGAATGTCTACGTTTTTCAATTGATTCTTCATGATCTGAACCAAAAGATTTACGTTTATTTGATGTTTGCTGTTGTAATAATAAATCCAACTCTTTTGCTCTTAGTTTTGCTTCTTCAGCTCTTCGTTTGTCTTCTTCCACTTTACTTGTTAATATTAATTTTAATAGCTCAGGTTGTGATCTGTAATGCTGAATTACTTCTTGTAAATCATATAAAGGTGTTACTAAATCAGATGTCATAGAATATACATTATCACTCATTATTAAAAATAAAAAGAAAAAAGAAATGAGAAAAAAAAAGGGGGGGGGGATCAAATTAAAGAAATATGGTTTTTTTTATATATTTTTTTTTAGTATTAAAAAACCCGGATGTTTCCACAAAGTGAATTTTATTTTTATTATTATTTATAAGCTTATTTCTACACTTTACTTTCATCGTCAATTCATATTCACCCTTTTTCTTTTCTTCTTTTTTCTTTATTAAATAAATCAAAGCATTGATCTCTTTTTTTTATTCTATTTGAAATATTTTCAAGCCATTCTTTGTTTGATTTAACGTCGAAGATTCTATATTTTACTCTATATTTTTCCATAATTTGCCGTCATTTGCCCAAAAAAAAAAAAGTTGTAATGTTTTTGTTGACTAAACAAGAAAAAAAATAAGATAAAATTCATGTGATTTTTATAAGAAAAATAAAAATAAAAAGCTTGTTTCTTTTATTTTAGAGAGTACATTTTATAGTAAAAATAATAATAAATAAACAAACGAACTAAAAAAAAAAAGCTCGCCACTTTTTGCATAAACGATTAGCCATTTTAACTATTGTCCAATGATATTAAATTGTGGGGGAATTGAGTCAAACAATAAGAGAGGGACAAATGGAATTAGCTCATTATGAATAGATTCTGATTGGTTTCTATTATTTATTTCTTTATTTACATTCATGGACTGTGTTGCTTCAATGCATTAAGCAATGCATTCAATCCTATTTCTTCAAGACATTGTCGGAGAATCATCACTGCTTCCGAGTATTCATATGTGCGTGTGTATCCCGATCTATATCTTTTAGCCTTTGAATTGGCTCATTAAAAAAAAAAGTACTATTTTCCCATTCATCATTCTTTATTTTCACCATTCATTTTCAGTTCATAATGCATTTTATTGAATAATGGTTACACTGATTTATGTTTAAACTTTAAGCTCTGACAGCGATCTCATTCTTGTGATAATGCGGAGATTAAGAACTTTTTTTTTTTTTTTTCTCAGGGCAGGGATCTCGTATTAAGATAGGGTAATATTATTTTGGATGTAGAGTTTATTGAGGTGAAAGCATATTTTAATGAGGAGAGATGACTCACAAATATCATTTGTTTATAAAGAAATAGAATAAAGGGCTTTTGAAATATTCACAATTATTCAATCATAGTTTTATACACACCTTGGTTGTCTTTGATATATTCTATTCAAAACATGTATACATATTGATGTGGTGAATATTACTATTATTATTATTTTTTTTTTTTTTTTTTTTTTTGCAAAGTCTTTGTAGCTCAGATGATGATCTTTACCAATAACATGAAACGAGATTGATACACATTAGTCATGCTTTATTTGCGGTTGCTATTTTAATAAATTTGGTATGTGGCTTCTAAACGAATGTGAGGAAGAGTACTGTAGAGATGCAGTGGGACAAGTAAAGCGATGTTTTACGCGTTATGAAATTAAATGACATTCATTACTTGCTAACTACATAGTTTTAAAAAAGTCTAGAGTAAAATATTTTATGAAGCAATAAAGATCAAGAATTTGCTGTAACGAATATATCTGTAGAGCATTATTCTTCAAGTACATAAAGTGATATTTAGTCTGTGCTATAATCATAAAAATAAAGAAAAAAAAATGAGAAAAATAAAAATAATTTGGAAAAAAATAAGTAATTTAGAAACCAAGTGGTGAACTTTTGATAGTCATTGGTATGAGAAAGTTCAGATGGTTTGAGATAAAATAAACAGTGAAAGTGAAAGAGAGACATCAAAAGATATAAATACATGAAATGAATATTAGTAAAAGATTATCATAAAAAAAAGTATAAACTTAGTCGCTAGGTAAAGGATGAGAACCCGTTATGGAGTTCTCATACAATCTTCAGAAGAAGAGGAATTTGTGTATTTGGAAGGTCTTTCATTATTGCGTGGTGACATGTGTGTAAAAAAACAGTGTATACTATTGGCAGCCGTCACATCACGATTTCATACCGTACTACAAAAACTACACCTGAGAACAACATGTACTATTTGTTTTGATTTGGCTAATGTAATCTTTGCATAATTTTTGATTTTGCATTGATTACATGTTTAACTAGTATAAGCCTCAGTAACATAGATAAATTCGGTTTCCTTTATGCATCCTTTAATATCTTCTTAATAGCATCCGTAATCCGTCTGGTCGGAGCAAGAAATTCCCTTTTATAGATCCAGAACAAAAGAGCCATCACCGTCAGCAACTATTCTTTTCTTGTAAGGAATAGCTGGCTTTGCTTTCTTTTGAAGAAAGTGCGATCCATTTTTGTTACTCGTCACAGAGCTGTTTCTTTTCACAATAGAAGTATTCCAGCTATACCTGATACTATCATCGAATCGTCTTTTGGCAAAAATTGATTAACCAAGCTGTGAGTAATAGCAGCAGAAGCTTGCTTGTTCTTTACTTGATCAAGGCAAAAGCAGTTTGCAAAAACAGACTTAGCATAGACGACTTGAGTTGTATGGGGTACCACATTCTGGACTTTTGGAAGCTTATTAGCATTCTTGCAAGCATTTTTCAAATCTGCCTTGATGACTAAAGTTTTTATAAATTCTTGGCATGCTTCTATCTTGCTTTTGACATGGCAAAGACACTTGGGGCTAGAAGGTCCAGCAAGGTCAGTTTCACCACAAGTGGGACATTTCATTAACTTTGCAGGTGGTTGTTGAGTTTCTTGTCTTTTTTTGGCAATTCTAAACTAATTGTTTATTTTTTTTTTTCTATTGAACAGCTTTAGGAATCTTCTTTTTTTGATAATTAGAGCCTTTACTAGAAAATACAGTAGCAGTAAATGTAGAAGGAGTAGCAGCATACAAGACTTTGTCATTGTTGTGATGTTAGCATGATTCAGTAAGAGAAGTAACAGATATGTTCAGGACTTGTTCTTGAAGCATCGTGGATGTATGTTATACCTCTTCCTTACACTTCTTCCTCTTTATTTCGGCCGCCTTTTTACTATTGATGGGAGACTTTCATTTGCCTAATACTATTTGCATTAGTTTGTTTATTCATGCAGAGAAAACATAGGCTATCGCAAACTATACCCGATTACTTTTTGAAACCTTTGAATGGGTTACTAATTGACACATAGCTGAAAGTAGATCTAACGGGAGGTTAAAAATCGTTATCAGAGTCTTAAGTAGGAAATTTTCCTTGAATTGCTTCAGAACCTAAAGTATTGACGGCCATACAAGTATGAATTTAATCTTATTTTATTGGCTGACAGCACTTTCCATGTAATAGGCTTTGTTTGCCTTTCGGTTTTTTGATTGATGAACCCTTTTGAGCTGAAGGATCCCAAAATAAGCTTCTTTTTTGCGCTTCATCTGTATTTACTAATGAAAGCAGTCTTGCCATTTAATAAAAAGATATTTACTGCTGATGAAACTTGATAAAGGAGAAAAGTGAGAAAAAGAAAAAATACATTTGGCTATGTTGCCTGTCTTTTTTAATCTATTATACAAATTCATCAAAAGAGGATCAAAAAACTGGTTTTCTATTTAAAAAAGCACATACTTAACACAATAACAAAACATTGAGGCGACACCTAAGAAATACAGTTTTGGAGAGAAGAAGTGTTAGAAGTTGTAACTATTGCCAAAGATAATTTATACTTTTTTCAGAAACTCTGGTTGTACGTTTCCAAAAATTGGATTTTGGACATTTAAAAAACAAACGCAACTTTTCTTTTGCTACAGTCATCTAATTTGTATAGAAAGCTCGCTGACACCAATTCTTTACACAAATTCCTACCTTGGACAATAATTATCAAGCAAATCTACAAAAAACTACCAAAACTATCTGCTTACAATCCTTTATGCTAACTATCTCTTGTATTTTCATGACAAGTCATAGCTTAATCCACTTGTGCCACTTTTCTATCCTTTTATTCTTTGATGAGGTTCAATAAACATTAAAGCTTTTTCTGCCACTTCACATTAGGCGGTATTTTGGTCAATCCCAGTGACACAAACTTTCGAAAGCAGTACTATGGCAGTGTTGTTCACGAATAGATGATGTCCTTTATACTCGTTCATTGAAGATCCTCAAGCATAGGTTCCTGCAAGACAATCTTTTACAAAGACAACTAGTTCCACATTCTAAGCTGCTCTCTCCTTGTTGTCCCTGGATTCTATTCTTTGGCTTCCCATATTCTGTTCTGAACGCAGCAGATGGGCTCGTTGGAGACTTGATTGGCTGCTTAGTGGTCAAGCAAAGCCCTGCCTTAAGCACCCTGGTCGCTCTCTTTCCAAGGAACATGGCATTCAATGTCTCGATATGCATCGGATGTTACAAATGCTGACTACTATTGAAGATCTCTTGTCCTTTCTTTTAAATTTACTGCTCACTCGCAAACCACGCTCCTTTCATTCCGTTTCCTCTTAGTTTCTCAGTTAGTCTAGCATATGTCTGATTCTTTTTGAGCTCAATCACCTTCATCACCTCCATTCTCTCCCGGAAAATAACTCTTAATTGCCTCAAAGCCCACACTAATGTTTAGAACACGTCTTTCCCTTTTTATTTACTTTTTTTTTGTTCTTGATCCCAAAGAGTATTTTTTGATTCCTGTACACTACTGTTTGGCCTGATTTGGACTATTAAGGTATATCAAAAAACACCGCACGCTGGCTCAAGTCTTTCTTTATTCTAAATAAAAAGTTATGTTTATATAATAACGAGAAAGAACATGTAAAAAAGCATGATTTTTTTCAGGCAGAGTCACACAATCGAAATTTCTAAAAAAGAACCAATGAATGTTGAGGAAATTACATCCAGCTTTTCTATGATGGGAAAGTATGATTGAATGAAATATTGCCCCTTACACAATACTTTTTTTTTTTCGTTGCAAAACAAAAAAGAAAAGAAACACGAGTTTGCAACGCCTTTCTTTTTTTCCCCCCCTCGCGCAAATTTTAATTTCAGTTTTTATTATATGTTTTTTTAATGATAAATTGATATAAGAAAATATGTTGTTGGTTACAAGAAGATACGTCGATGATATCATTTTTGTGTAAATTATGTTTCCCGTAATCTCCTTATTTTGTAAAGTAAACAAATTTATTAAAAGCTTATAAACAAAACCTATAATTAAAATATAAAGTAAATACTATTTTATATTGAATTTATTGGTCAGTTCATGCTAATTTGACTATAGTATTTTTATTTTATTTTGTTTATTAATAACACTAACCCAATCAAATTCATCGCAAGTCGGGTAATACCGCAGCTTTTTTTTATTATTTAAAGGGTTGCTTTTTCTCAATTCTTTTTCTCTCTTTTTTTTTTTTTTATTTCTTTATTCACTTAAAATGCAAATCTTTGTTAAAACACTTACTGGCAAGACAATCACTTTGGAGGTCGAATCCTCTGATAGTATTGAGAATGTCAAGCAAAAAATCCAAGACAAGGAAGGTATTCCTCCTGATCAACAACGTTTGATCTTTGCTGGTAAGCAGCTTGAAGATGGCCGTACTTTGAGTGACTACAACATTCAAAAGGAATCCACTCTCCACTTGGTTCTCCGTCTTCGTGGTGGTATGCAAATTTTTGTCAAGACTCTCACTGGTAAGACAATTACTTTGGAAGTCGAGTCTTCTGATAGCATTGAGAATGTCAAGCAAAAGATTCAAGATAAGGAAGGTATTCCTCCTGATCAACAACGTTTGATCTTTGCTGGTAAGCAGCTTGAAGATGGCCGTACTTTGAGTGACTACAACATTCAAAAGGAATCCACTCTCCACTTGGTTCTCCGTCTTCGTGGTGGTATGCAAATTTTTGTCAAGACTCTCACTGGTAAGACCATCACATTGGAGGTCGAATCTTCTGATAGTATTGAGAATGTCAAGCAAAAGATTCAAGATAAGGAGGGCATTCCTCCTGATCAACAACGACTCATTTTCGCTGGTAAACAATTGGAAGATGGTCGCACTTTAAGTGACTACAATATTCAAAAGGAGTCCACCCTTCACTTGGTTCTCCGTCTTCGTGGTGGTTTTTAATTTTTAAACAAATAAAAAAACAACAGTGTTTTTGTGTGCAAAGCAATCTTTTTATTATACATGCAAATATTTTTTTAAATGTAAATTTAATAATTTGGATCATCTCTGTGTCGCTTTGTTTGCCTTTGTCTAAATAAATCAAAATCAGGTGGTCTATTAGGTCCAACGCCTAATAGAGTGGGCTGAGTATTTTTTCATGATTGTTGTTCATCTTCTTCGTTTACCTTTCTGACCTTGATAATCGTCATAATCTTCATCTCTCGGTCTGCGTTTTTTACCGCCACCACCACCACCAGACCGTCCCATGTTTCCTCCTGGCCTTGATTTGTTCCCGCCAGGTCGCTGTCTGCCATAAGGAGGCCCATAGTTTCCTCTTCCTCCATCTCTCGCTGAGGGAGGATGCATAGGGGCATTTCGAAGTGGCGCTTGAGATAGGGGTCGTTGTTGTGCAACGCCTTGAGGAGGTAAGGGCAAAATGATACTTCGCAAAAGGTCAACGAGTTCACCAGATTGAATGATCGGTCCATTGAATGTTTGTGGAGGTGGCAAGTTCGACACAAAGTAGGCAACAGCATCTGGAAGGACTGATTGGCTCACGAGTGGTGCATTCCATGATGGTACCGCTGGCTGCTGAGCCAAAGGAGCAGGAGGTGGTGGATGAACAGGGGATGCTTGTGGTTGCAAAGGAGCGACATCCATCTTCTTGGCAGTGTCGGAAACTATAGCTTTTGAGGCAATAGAAGGCACAGAAGACAGAGGAATAGGCACATTATTCACTCGACGATTACCATCTGCAGCAGGTTTAAATGCTTGCCATTGACCCATATCTGGACGAGGATATCTTTCGGGGTGAACAGGCTCCAAAAGAGGTCGCTTCTCTTTGCTTCTGTCGCTATTCACGATCGTGGGTTGAACAGGAAGTGCTTCAGTAGGAATGCTAGCAGTGGGGGAAACAGGAGCACTGGCTGGAGCGGCTGGCTCGACAATGACTGGCTTACGGCTTACCAGGCCACCCAATTCTTGCTCCTCAATGTTGTTGATATCCAAATAACTATGTCTGAGCAGGAAAGACTCCATGGGTGTATTAGCTGTCAGAGCTTCTAATCTTCTCTTTTCGACATTTTGGACGCTGGCTAAATCACCGTATCTGTTTTCATAGTCCAGGAACTTTTGCCAAATAGGCGCTGCTTTTTCAGAAGGCATCGTAGCAAGTGTTCTCTCAAACAAGGCACGAGTGTTATTATCATCATTCATTTGAATTAAGAAATCCAAGTATTGGCAAACAAAGTCTGGATTGTCTGCAAAAGTTTTTTGACCTAAACTGAATACTTTTCCGGCAATAACTGAATCCTTTGAATTATGATATTCCATAAGAGCATTAGCAACATAAACGTGGTATGTACAATTACTTGATTTACGAGCTCTTGAAAACAATGCACGCGCGCTTTTAATGCCCTACAACCATTTGTTAAGAATCACAATTCAATCTTTTTTTTTTGCTTCCTTTTACCTCAGTTCGACGCGCAAATCTCATGTAACAAATCCAGACAAGGGATCCCGCACGAGCAATGATATCTGCTTCTTCATTCATCTTTGCTCTAACTTCTTCTTGCTTCTTTTTTACATTTTTTTCACGTACACGTAATTGTTCTCTCATTTCACCATCAATATCATCAGATAAATTCAATGAAGCACGTTCGTCTTCAGCCTCTTGTTGGAGTTTGGTGATTTCCTTTTCCGTTGCTTCCTTGAGATCTTCGCGATCCTTATCCAATTTCTCAATAAGATTATTATATACTTCACGTGCTTCATCTATTTGTTTTCTAGATTCACAAAGTTCAGCATAAGAAAAGTTGAGCAAAAGACTGATAAATAGGGTTAGATATATGATCAATTTTTTTTTTTTTGTTTACCTCGTAGGCATGATTTCAATGGCTTCCTTGTAAACAGCCAATGCCTTCTCTGCCTTATCTTGTTCAAGACAATAGGCTGCAAAACTGTACCAAATCTCAGGATAAAATCTCAAGGCAAGAAAGGCTTGTTGATAAGCATATACAACGCGCTCCATCACAGCTACACCATCTTCTAAGCGAAGTGGATCGCTCTTTTCCCATTCAATATATTTCTTCCACTGCTCTAATTGATTGATTTCAGGTTCTGACCATTGAGGAGGCAAAGGTACAGTATGGTTATGAATACTGTCAGTCAACAAACGCATTTCACGTAAAGCTGTACGTGCTGTCATATAAGCTGAGGACTTTTCACCCAAGAATTTTTTAGCCTAGAAAAAAAAGTTAGGAAAAACATTTTTTAAGAAAAAAAAAAACTTACAGTCAATCGATTCAAGCTATTTTCCCATTGATCGTATTCTTTCCAAAGATGCTCCACGTTGTTCAAAGGAATAGTTACGGCCTTTTGATAAGCACGACGCATAGAATCCATCTTTCTTTGTTCTTCCCAAGTATTTGAAGTCTATATGTTATTTATATCAATGATCATTGTTTCAGACAAGAATATGGTTTTTTTTTTTTTTTTTTCATTTACCTCAGCAGATCTCAAGAAATAAATGTAATCAGCCCAGATAGGTCCAGCTTCTTTGTCAATACCAACGTTACTCAACACGTACTCATAGGCTTTTTCAATAATAGACCTAGCTTCTGGAGTCACAGCAGAACCGCTTTCCCTAAGGTTAATACGACGGATATAGCCAAGATAAAATTTCCAAAGATCAACGGATAACACAGTTTTAAGACAACGAGTAAATAAAGCTTCGACTTCATTGAAATTAGAGTATTTCAATTCCAATTCAAGATAAGCAAGCCAGTGTTTAGGCTACATTAAAAAAAAAAGCAAAAAGAAGAGAAGACAAAAGAAATGAGAAAGGTAAGTATAAAATAAACAAAAAAGTTTTCTCTCTCTCTATTGTCCTTCTTTCTTTTTCTTGTCTTTCTTTTAGATACTAAGCAAAAAGAAAAAAAAGAAGTGTGTATGTGTGTTTGAGTTGTACATAAAACGATATTTGCCTACTTTAAAAAAGTAACCCTTGTGTGTGCGTGTTTATTTTTCCCAATTTAAAAGCATAAAAAGGAAAAAAATAAATAAAAAGATGCTTCTACACCTCGCTTCCTTCTTTATATCTCGAGAATAACATTAATACAACATGTAATTGTTTAACTTACCTAGAAAGAAACTGGCAGAAAAAAAGAGCAAACAAGAGAGAGAATAAATAAAGAAGATAAACTTACCGAAGTAGGAAACACGTTCAAAAAACGTTCATAGACATCACGAATAGCATCAAGATCCCCTGTTTGCTGTGTATCATTGATCAATAAATTCCATGCTTCAATGTTATATTTTGACTCTTTAATGCGCGCTTCCAATTTTTCTTTTCTCAAGGCAGCTTTGTTAGCAGGTGGTTCTGCTGCTGCTGGTACTGCTGCTGGTACTGGTGGTGCTGGTGCTGGTGTTGACTTTTGTGTAAGTGCACCAATTGGAATTTGCCAAGAAGCGGGTGCGCTCAATAAGGGTGCTGTTGATTCTTCCTCCATCTCTTTTTTGGGAGATGGTGGATCTTGTTCCATAGGGTCTTCTGACTGATGCTGTTGTTGCTCTGCGAGTTGATCTTGCTCAGGCTTCAGTTCTTCTGGTTGAGGATCTTCTTCCTCTTTAATATCTTGCTCCATATCTTCAGAAACAGGCTCAGGTTGCTCAAGAGATGACTCTACAAGTTGTCCTGGCAATAACTCTGCAGACTGTTCTAATATTTGCTCAAATGGCTGTTTGGATGGCAACTCAGATGGCTGTTCAGATGGCTGCTCAAATGTCTGTTCAGACACTTGTTCAGGTAGTTGCTCAGATAGTTGCTCAGATAATTGTTCAGATGGCTGTTCAGATGGCTGTTCAGATGGTTGTTCAGATGGTTGTTCAGATGGTTGTTCAGTTGGTTGTTGCTCGGATAAATGTTCTTCGGGTTGCTCTGATGATTGCTCTTGCATTATTTCATCATTGTTTTCAACATTTTCAGTGTTATCGTTCAATTGAACCATAGGTTCTTGTATGGACGAGTCTGCATTCATGAGCCACGATATACGCTTTGCTACAAATAAAAATAAAATAAAAAGAGACAGTGAGAGAAAACCTTTACCAGAATTTTTTTTCACAGTCAACTTTTGTGACGTAAATCACGCGAAATCATAACTCCGCCATGTACGCATAAAGAAAAGATATGCAATGTTCTATAGAACAGGATGGTAATACATTCAGTGATTAAAACAAACACGATAAATCAGTGTGATTTCACAGGATAAACAAGTTTGCTTCAATATAACATCTGTTTCAGATAGGCAAGTAAACTTTTATAAACAATAAGTATTTTGCTGCCAACCGAATCCTTTTTTTTTTTTTTTCATTCTTTTGTTCAACAACAGCCCAACACATTTCTATAAAAAGCTGCCTTTGATTCTTTCCATTCCTATTTATCGCTTTAATGCAACTTGATCAGCAAAATCAGCGACATGTACCGTGTGAACAAATAAAGTAGCAGGTTTGCTCATTTTTGATTAGACACGAAGCAAATCTGCACTTGGAACAGTAGTACATAATTCATACGGGCTAATTTGCAGATAATATATAAATAACAAATTTGAAGAATTAAATAAGTTAATCATCAAATGAAACGGATGTTTCTATAATAATCTTTATTGTATAATACTTTGCTTCCACTCTCAATTTACCAGATGTTTGAAAACACCGCCCACGTTTCTGAATAATTTTAGACACTTGTGGGAGATTAAATTGCCCAAAAAAATAAGACTAATTTGGCCAGCATTTCGAGAATAAATTGCCCCCACTTTTAAGAAGATAATTTAACCAAATCTTGAAATGATTACAAAGGTTCTTTATTCAAGCATTTAGGGAATACATCGATCGAGTGCTGGATGAAATTCTGTCTGTGTTCAACAGGAACATCCTCGATGCCTTCAATTACTCTTGAAGAAAGTGTTTCTGCATCTACCAACTCACTTCTTCTGATTCAGTCCTTCGACACTTTCCAAAACAACTCGATAGGATTGAGTTCAGACGAATAAAGAGGAACGTATAATGTTTTATAACCCCTCTCTAAGATGATGGGGTCAACTGCGTCAGGATAATGGATCATCATGTTATTATGTAGTGCCCATATGAATGACCGTGTCATGATGTAGTTCTTTCACCATCGCTTTATTTGTATAAAGATCGTGTGTATCAGCTTGATCAACACTTCAACATCATGTGATCTTGCCATTAATTTTGCTCAAAGTGCATTATGTTAATTATTCTTTGATAACAATACAGATTTATTCAATTTTCACTTTTAGCTTTATATTTCCAAGTTGGAACCAGTTTTGCTTTGAGGGAAGGTGCCACTTTATCATAATCAATTCCTTCTTGAAGCTTTCGCTTCATGCTTTTCTTTTTCTTCTTCTTATCATTAAGTGTCTGTTTGATGATACCTGTGGTATCCAATGTATAATGCTAAAATTCAAAATATATCAATATTAGGTTTATCATTTTTGTTTCTTCTTTTTCAATCTTTAAATCGAATAAATGATCAATGATAGTTGTGCTATACTTCTTTAGTTGGGAGACAGTTGATGGTAACATGTATGACTCGATAGAACTAGCAACATACAAGTGGTCATTGGCAATGTTTACAGACATGACGTGTGCCTCTAGACCTGAAAGAATGGCCAGGTTGAATATTTAGTTATGTAATAAAATGTAAAAGAATAAATTCAAATTTTACCCATGATTTGAATATTGACTATTTTTAAGAGAGCTGCATTTTTTTTCATTCACATTCAAACCCATTTATCATAAATTGTCTTTGCTTCTACTAACAATTTGCTTCGGTCGGTTTTGATCTTTTTTGGGCCAGCATAGGGTGCAAACTCAACAGAGGGAAATAGGGTATTCAGTACCATCATATAATAGTACAAGCTTTGCATCTAATTAAAAAAATGTGTGATCATCATCACCGGTATCCAAA
>NW_027137835.1:1726909-1820249 GCF_000149305.1 Rhizopus delemar RA 99-880
TAGGGTTAATTTTGTTTGTAGCCATATACTCGTATATAAACTTACCAAGCGAATGTAAATTTCAGTGTTGTAAAGAGAACTTCAAAGGTATCAGCCCAGGGTTTGATCATTATGTATGCTTCAGACGGTGTTGGCTTCGAGAGAGTAAATATTGAGCTATGTTTGACCATCTTATCAATACTAATGGGTAGGTTGTGAATCATTCAAGTGATAGTTTTTGAGATAATATAAACTTACATGACACTGATCAGTTCATATCCCGTTTTTTCATTGAATTTTGATGCCTTTCTTTGATAGTTCTTTGAATTCCAATAACGCTCTTCGGCATTACGAGAGTTCTATAATAGCATTTGTTATACATTTAATACAACTAAATGGTTGTGCTCGATACATACCTTGAATATTTTGTTGATTTTCCGCAATGCCAACCTGGATTCACTCAAATAATTATTGGTTGGAGATGTGGAGAGTAAAGCTTTAATTTGGTTCCAGTCTTCTTTAGAAAACAATAAACGCTGATTTGTTAAACTGCCACGTGTTAAGTCAAGTATGCAATTGAGACCATAGCTTTATCAAAAAAAGAATTAGCATTATTTTTGGCGGTTGAAGTCAATTGTCTATGCTTACTGCACGAGCGCGATATCGGATAGGCTTAACGAATTGTAGTTAATGTGCTTTATCATTTCTGCGCGCTTGATAATAGTTCCGACCGACAAATAATTGTTGTTTACTTTAGTATTGTCTTTACCAACATACTATAAAAATGTCAAAATTTTAATTTGCATTGAAAAATAATATTTTTGATGTGTTACCTGATCGATTTCTTCTAACTTTTTATTGACTAGTTCTGTAGATTGTTCTGCAGTGATGGAAGGAGGATATGAAGAAGAGGACGCGACTGAACTGAGACTTGTTGCCTTCTTTTTGTTTGCCTGTTCAAAAAAGTTTGCAGTTGTAAGATTTAAAAATGTTGCTTCTTGAAAACCTTTATTTTCTAAGCTTTGCAAGTATTTACTTTCATCCTAAACAAAGCATATACAAAAAAGATTAATGAGTAAGTAATAGTGGAGAAACGTTAGTAAATTGAAGAATACCTCTTTGTTCATTTGTTTGAATTTGTAGAAAAAAGGATTGAAAGTTATTTTTTGAAAGTTGATTCTTGAGACACAGTGGGTAATTACACAGACACCTCCTTTACCCCTTTATTTGGCATACTTATTTATTATTTTTAATTACTACGCGAATATCTATTTCAAATGTACACTTAGTACCCGTTTTTCTATACAAGTTTTTTTTTTTTTTTTTTTTTTTTTTTTTCAAGAGGATTCACTGAATTAGACTGACGCATTCTGTTTTTCAGATCGCTATAAACGCTCAAGCAAAGCGTAAAAAACGGCCAATCTAGCTAAATATAAAGAAAATAACTGTGTATATAAAATAATAGAGCTTTTCCTTTCTCTTTCATCAGCTTGAGTTAGCCCTTACTGCTAACAGAAGATTACTATAGACATTAAGAAGTGTATTCCTTCAAGTTTGCAGCCCATGCCCGTCGATTGTGTATGAACAAGATAGATCTGTGTGATATGCCAAGTTCCGTCTAGTTGTTTAAATCTTTTCATGTAGGCTTAATAGAACTCAAGATATGCTGCAAGTACAGTAAGAGCATTTTCCCCTGAACGATTTGTTTTCTATGATCTTGCTTTTATGCAAGTAAAGAGCGATTTTGCCGATTCGAATCGTCAAATATGGCTCAAAAGTCGCTTTCCTTTTTTTGTTGACCTTCAAACATTCTTTAGAGTTCATTTGTCCTTTTTCATTTTATTCTTTCATTTTTTCATAACAAACTGTATGTCACATTTCATTCTAAATGCTGTATTTTGAGCAATGATCACTTTAAAAGAGAGGTGACTTGTATGGTGTGATAAGTAGGTAAAAACAAATACAATGATAGCATTTCCAACTTTTGTTTTATTACAACTTCAACTCGAGTTGACACACGATCAACAGTTAACAATAGATATTCTTGCTCAACATCTCTTAGTTCTGATTCTTTCTCACAGTTCATGGCCATCACTTGTTCTTTTTCATATAAAGCTAGTAGGAATTTGAATGCTTCCACACGATCGATTGAGTTCTGGCCTGGCTGCTGAGAGGCTCAAGGAAGCACTAGGTAGTTTGGTTTCCTTTCTTGAAATAAGCTATGATTGCTTGGATAGTATGCTAAAGACCATTATTGTACTAAAGGACGAGCTCACCCCTCTTCCGATTGCTAGTGATCAAGACCGCTGTCAAGTTCAACCTTTAGGATATGACCATCATCCGGCGCAGTCATTCTGCCATGGTACATTTGGGTGAATGTGTCCATTCGTATGAGACATCAGGACAAGCCCCACGCTATACCATTTCTGCTTCTGTGACTACAGTTGAAATGACATGTGCTTCCAGACAGATACCAATAGAATTCGACTCTACCAAAGTCTTTCCTTTACCGTTGATTTTCAACGCTTTCGAAAAAGTTTCAATCGTCCCAGGGTCAAGAGCCCAAATCAATGATGTCTTTGCTGACAAAAGAGGTGCATTTTGTTTTGACCGAGATTTGGGAGAGGGGGGGTCCTCGAAGACGTTCAGAGAAGGATTGTCATCCAGCTTGGATTGGTGATCCTGACATCGTCAAAGGCCTCAGCATTTGACTTTTTTGCCTGGTGATGATCATTCACTCTTTATGGAAATTCGATCGGGGTGCGCGCCATCCGGACGTTGTCTCCCAACGTCATCAGGTCTTTGGATATGCCACTTTCTGCGATATGGATGAACAGCGACTTTAGAATGAAGGAACCAGCGATCTCTTCATACGACCGATTTGCCTTTATTAAAATCACTCTCCAATTGATTTGAGTGACTTGATTGGAACAAGTGATTTTTGACTAAAGGTGGGTTAAATGAAAAGGAACGAATTGTGTTACACAGAACAGCGTGTGCTTTCATACTATCGGTGAGTGACAGTCTCCAGTTGGACAAGTCCATCATGGAATGCTCACTCCAAACAAAGAGAGAACACTGAAATGATTAAAGTAAACTTGTAATGAGTGATGACACACTAAAACACTTTTGCAGCAGACCCTGTTCTATGGATGACATCAATTCATCACAGGAGCACTTGCATCCCTATCCAATCGACGGCACCTTTTAGCCATGGAAATACAGTTTATCCAACCGGTAAGGCCTTATCTTGACGAATTTCGCAAACAGATCTATTCAGCCCCTCCCAGATGACGCCATCCTCTAAAGTCAGTGAGAGAGAATGTTGTTCATGCTTTGTAAATCATTTGACCACTGATGCACAGCATGATGAAAGCAGTCAACGGATAAATGTTGATCAACTGAATGGAATAGCATTGTGCTTCATGCATGAAACTTGACTTTTTTTTTTTAAAAAGAATGATTTCGAGAGGTCGCAGACAAGTATGGGTCCGATGATGACCAAAGATGCCACTGTCAAAATGACTCACAAGTTGACAGGGATTTTGAAAGGTAATGTTGGCCTTGTCATCAAAGAGCTTGGCATGATAAGACTACCCTCCTTGCTTCTTTTTGAAATACAGGTGGTTATGGAATATAAAAGAGCCACTAAAGGTCTACCATGCCTATCGAAACAAATGAAATAGTTGGTCACTTGATTTACTTGATATTGAACTATGTCAAGAAAGACGAGATAGAAGGCTCCTAGTCCATCCTATTCATTCAGTTTCCTTTCTTCTTTTTGAATCATAAAGAGTGATCGGGTACCAGACATCATGTTGAGAATGAGTAATGAGTTTGTTTTGTTGATGATACAAAAGATGGACAAAGAAGAAGGACTTTGAATGATTAGAAAAGAATAAATTCAGTGTACAACACACACATGGCAAATGACAAATGGGTAAAACCGAGATGGACGACAATCAAGTGATGGGAAAAAGAGTGATTTTGGGGGGGGGGGAATCCCAAGCACAGCGATCCTATCATGACGGAAAAAGCAAGTTATTTCTTGAAGCAAAGGATGATTGAACGTGCCCAGGGGCATCCCATGAGCAAATCTCAGGCTACCCAGGTCAAGTCGTACCATCGTTCAAGACAATCCACCGGCATGCACTTGATTGGCTCTCGGTTGCTCATGTTGCACTGTATGCCATGATGAAGCTCAGAAAAGTCGTTTGTCTAATGACCTGGATACATCAATAGCCATTAGACTCACCAATCATTCACAACCTAAGCTGATCGTTTTTTATTAAGAAATCATCGTTTGAAGTGATATCGATCAAGGTGTTGATGATTGGATCACAAGTACATGTTATTTAAAATTCTAGAATACATTCTTTTTCAATAGGTCACTGCTTTATGAAATGAGAATACAATCGACTATGAATGTGTACACCCCTTTTTTGATTCCCAGTTGAACTCTTTGTGCTCTGATGACAAAACTCCAGTACGCACAGACCTAAACTTTGTTTTTGATTCTTTATTGAATATAAATATTGAATGATCTTGATGTCAAAGCAGACGATGCAAGGGAAAGTGGTACATCATTTCGTCACTCATTCAGTAAGACAAATAAAAAGTCATCATGCTGTCCTACCGTATCACAAAAAACCAACTTTTTATAGTGAGAAAGGGGATGTGTGTTAATGAAAAGGATAGGGGGGGAGGATGATGGTCATACAATAAAAAAAAAAACGTTTATGATTACATAAGTTCATGTAGATGCTAAATAATAAAAATGAGAGAGGAAATAAAAGATTACATATATAATACGAATAATAAAATAACAAGAAAACGAAAGAGAAGGAAGGGGAATAGGATACATCAGATTATCGCATAGACACTGAATAGTCTTTGATTGAATTCAAATTGTGTATCATAAAACGCTCTTTGATAGGATGAAGCACGGTGGAAGGTGGATAAGAATAGAAATCAGGTCGATGACGTCTTTCGATCCATTCAGGATAAGCCATCATTTGAGCACATAAATTTTCAGATTCCAACATGGGTTGCAAGATACGTCGTCTGGCATTAATAAACCAGTTGCTGATCTGATTGACAGTGAGACCGGTCTGCTGAGCGAGATCGATCTTTTCCTTTTCGGCTGGATAAGGATGCTTTTTGTGTTGAATTAACCAGGTGCGTAAGAATTCGGTGACCTCCTTGGGAAGATTACCTCTTCTTCTTCTTTTGTGTGATTTTTCAAGTGGCGTAGGATACACTCCTGATGATTCATGTGATCGAGTTGTGTTCAGGTTAAGTGGATGTTGCTGATGGACATCCAGGGTGGCTATACTATCACTTGAAGTCGAACTGGAGGAAGAGGAGGAGATTGTGCTTGTGCTTGGAGATACTTTGATTTCTAATGTCACTTTAATATTTTATTTGTGTCACCCCTTTTTATCTTACCTGCTTCTTCACTGACTAAGCCCTCGATCCAGAACTGAGCATTATGTAACAACATCTCACTCGTCCTTTCCAAATGACGGTCAATTGCTGAACGATTTTCTTTTCTGTTGGCATTCAAATTCAAAGAGAGTGCTTTGGATGGTTTGTCGTGATATAAAATCAGTGGACAAAATGAACGAGTCTTTGTCTATGAAAATATTAGTAAATTGAATCCTGATTGTTCTTTATTACATTAAATTGAGTGGACATGGTTTAAAAAAGAAAAAAAGAAAAAAAGAAAGGGTTGAATTTGAAGGGCTAAATTTATAAGTTCCACCTGATGTAGTACACACACCTCTCTCTTTTTAAGGTAGTACAACCATCGAATTCAAACTGCTACTCATTACTTTTCTAGGATAGATTACCGAATAAGGAAATCAGGGCGACAGTAGGGGCTTTGCTTCATTCGATTTGTATCAGAAACTGTTTCATCCCTTCATTTGCAACCATTAGGAGATTCACCGTGAGACTCTTTCCCCCTTTTTTAACTCTCTTCTCCTTCTTTTCTCATCTTTTTTCTCGATTAAAAAGAAAAGCTTCTGAAAAATACAAAATAGAATGTGGAATTAAAAAAACAAGTTTTCCTTTCTTTCGGATCCCCCCGTAAACTATTTACGCCAATGATTTTCTTTGGTTTGATTCTTTCTACTCGATCACTGATTAGGAAACTTTTGCTTAAATCATTTATTGCCTCCCCCTTTTTTTTTTATTTTCAACAAAGCACAGACCACCCCCACTGACATACAATAAACAAATGTCCTTTACATCCTTGCTGTTCCCATTCAACTCGTTCCACTTTTTGTCATTCAGATTGAAATAAAACATGTTTTTTCTTGACACACTTTATTGTCAATTAAAAAAAAAAGGAGGGAAAAAAAAAAAAAAAAGAGAAAAAGAGAGAGAGAGAGCATCGTACAAAGAAGAAGAAATAAAAAAAAAATGCATCATTCATTCTCTTTTTTCCCCTCTTTTCCTTTTTTTCCCTTTCCCTTCCCCCCCTCCTTTTTTTTAAAAAGAAATAATCTCGCATTCTTTTCTTGTGATTCAAGGCGATTTTCTTTTTTTTAAAAAAGGAGAAAGAGATGCATTAGAGAACTTTCTAAATTAAAATGATTCCAAAGTCTCCGTAACCCAGTGAAATGGGTTACACAGTATTTGCATACATCATGTGTGTGTGATGAACTAGGATCTTTTCTTTTCATGTCAATTTCAAGGGAAAATAAAAGATGGCATCCTTTTTTACTCCCCAACCAAAGTGAGGGTCATCAGGTGAATATGATTTTTATTTGCAAAATAATAAATAGAGCCACGTGGTAAACATTCTACTATTTTAGAAAAGTGCACATGAAGATGTCAATATACAGTCGATTCACTGAAGTGGTTGGCAGTGACGATGAAAAAAAAAAGGGGGGGGGGTATGGATTAAAAGCACATGAAAGCTTTCTTACTCTTCAAAACCTCTTCCAGCTGCTTTTCTAATTTTAAATTCATTCTTTCTGCTCTTTCCAATCTCTCTTGTCCCAATCTCAACCTTGATTCGTATTCTTCCTCTCGCTTCATCCTCAACTCTTCTTCACTTTTTAGTCTCAGTTCTTCTAATCCTTTCATCTTTTCCCTTTCTTCATTCAATTTCTCATTTTCTCTTTTCAACTTTATCAGCTCATCTCTCGCACTGTCCACTGTCTTTTCGGCTTTTATCTTTTTAATTTCAGTCACCAAGTCATCATCCTCTGCTGTCACTAGACCCAGTGAACGCTTGATCTCTTTGATCAGGGATTGATATCGAACGCAGTTATCCTCACTTGAATCAAGTGCTGAAATCAGCTCTTCTTGTTCTTGTCTCATCCGATTGATTTCCTTTTCGAGCTCTTCAGAAAGACTGCTGTATTCTGCATTTTCATCTGCCATTTTCATCATCTGTTTTTCCAATTGTTGAATTCTGTCTTCATAAACAAAGTCAATACTACCATTGCTTTTGGATTTCAAAAGTTCAGACTGTAACTTCTTCAACATCTTTTCTGCTTCTTCTCTTCCTCTCCTCTCCTTTTCTAATCTTTCCTTGCTTTCTCTTTCCTCTCTCTTTTCTTCCAATCCTCTTGCTTCCAATCGATCCATCTTTTCTTGTTGATCTGCCACTGTACGCTGAAGATCATCCTCTTTTGATCTCAAACGATCCATCCTTGACTTCATCTCTTCTTTTTCTCTCTTCAACCTTTCACATTCTTCATCCATCGCCTGCTGTATCTCTTCGTCTTCCTCTCTCTGTCGTCTCAATCTCTCATTCTCCAACATCATCTCCTTTATCTTCTCTCGCACTCTTTCACTGTCCTCTTCAGCCAATTGCTTCCTTAGACCATCCAACAAGGCCCGTTCGTTTTCAGAGGAGGCTCGGACAGAGTTCCAGTTGGATTCCATCTGCTTCATTTCATCTTTCAATCGATCGTATTCTGTCTCTAATTGACCATGACCTTCCTCTCTCACCCTCAACTCTCTTTCCAGTCTCTTCATCTCCTTTTCCAATCCATCCGTCTTTTCCTCTAGCTCCAACAGCCTCTTTTCTTTTTCCTCTGATCCCTTCAATCGCTCCAAAAGGCCTTCATACGCTCGCTCGAGCTCTCTCCTTTGCTCTTCATCCTCTCTCGTCTTGTCCTTGAACTGAGCCGAAAGTACCTCTTTTTCATGCGTCACCTGTTCAAGCTCCTCCTGAAGTCGATCGATCTTTTGCTGTAAATCATGCTCGATCGCCTGGATCTTTTCTGCCGATTGGTGTCGCTGACGGACTTCAGACTGCTCGAGATCCTCGTGCGCTCTCTTGAGTTCTGTGAGTGTAGCAAGGGATTCGGCTAGCTGCCCTTGACAGCTTTTGAGAGACCCTTCCGATGCCTCAAGTCGTCTTTCCAACTCGGCCCTTTCTTCTTCTCTTCCCAATCGATCTCGCCATCGGCCCATCTCCTCCTCTCTCTCCGTCAGATCCTCTGTCATTGCCTGAATCTGGCGCTCGAGGGATTCGATGGTTTCCTTGGCTTGGTTCTCTGCAGTCACCCGTCGCTCGGTCTCGAAATCCAATCGTTTCTGGGTCGTCTCCAACTCTTGCTGGACAAGCAGGACGGCCGCTCCTAGCTCTTTCTCTTGAAGTCCCAACTGCTCTTGCAATCGTGTGATCTGGCTCAGGTATTCTTGCTTTTCTTGCACTTCCTTTGCAATCGAAATCTCCTTACTTAAATCCAGTGTCACGTCCTCTTCATGCGTGGTAGAAGAGGACCGACTGGCATCCATAAAATCAAGCTGTTCCAACGCTTCATGGTATCTCTGAAGGACCTCATCCAGTTCCTTCAGTGTCTCTTGATGTTCCATCTGAAGTCTGTCCAGCGTTCTCTCCAGTCGCTCCGCTCGGTCGGATTCCTCCTTCAGTTTGGCCTCTGCCTGCACCAAGGAAAAGGCAGCAGCAGACGATCCCGTCTCTTTTTCATCCGCAAGCTTTGTCTGGTGACCACTCGAGCTCGTCAGACTCGGTTGACGCCTGGGTCGATCCGGTGGGGTCCCTGTGGATCTGACCGGATCCGATCCCTCCTCCGATTTCCTTTCGAGCTCTTGCCACCGTTCGATCTCTTGCTTGAGCAAATCACGTTCCTTTTCAACCATCGCCAGTTTATCATGGACCTGATCGAGCTCTTTGACCATCAGTCTCTCGTTTGCATTGGAGGATGCTTGGGCCTTCAATCTCTTTAACAATTCCAGGTTCGTACGTTCTTTGGCCTCCACCTTGGCCTCCAACTCTTCAATGTACTTTTGCATCTTCTTGTTCTCTGCCTCGCCTAGAGCCAATCGCTGCTCCAGGTCATGAATGTAGTGTTCTGCCTTTTCGTCCGTCTCCTTCAGCTTGGTGATCCTGGCCCTCAGGTCATTCAGCATCTCTTGATCTCTGGAGGTTTCCTTTGCGGACGCCATGAGTTTTGTCTCCAATTCGAGAATATAACTCTCGTTGCTCTGTTCGCGTTCCAAGACCTTGGTCAACCTCGACTTCAGGTCCTCCACGGTCTGTTCCTGAGATTTCACCACGCCTTCCAGACGCTGAATCTTGGCCAACTGCTCCTCAAAGCCAATGTCCGAATAGCTCAGGGCTGCTTTGGTGAGCGCCAGTTGGGATTCAAGATTGGAGATGCTCTTTTCGTATTCTTCAATCACAGGTTCGACCAGATGTTGAAAATCCACCTTCTTTTTCGAGGGTTCCAGCATGCGCATCTGCTGCAGTTCCTTTTCCACCACCCGATTCCGTTCTCGGGTCACCGTCGCCTCCCCATCGAGTTCTTCCACCTGGCGTTGCAGGTCGGCGATCAGCAGACGCTGTTCGAGCTGGCTGTCTTCGTCACTGTCCTCATCCATCTTGACGGCCTTGACGGATTTGAGGTACCTGAGTTCATGCTTCAGTTTGCCGATCAACGATCGAAGCAATTCGACATTCTCCGTCGTCATCCACTCTTCCACCTCGTTCTTTTCCGATCGGTTCTTGATGCTCCGAGCTCGATTGGCATACTGAAGCGTGTTCAGCGTCTCGGCCAGGTTGTATTCCGCCGGACTCACACAGGCAATCATCAGCGTCGTCGCGTTCCCTCCCAGTGAATCTTGAAGCAATCGGGTCAGCTTGGAGTCGCGATAGGGAATATGCATCTTCTTTTTGGAAGCATCACTGGCCAAGGCAGAGATGACGTTACCCAAAGCAAGTAAACCAGCATTGATATTGATCCCTTCCTTCCGTCGGTCTCCTTCTGCTGCTGTACGTTTCAACTAGATAAAATGAGTTGAATGCATCAGATTCGATAAGTTCCCTTACTCTTTCACTTCCTGCTAAATCCACAAAATGAAATTTAGAAACCGTAATCATCCACTCACCCCCTTCTGATGAGGATGGCTGCTGCTGCTGTGGTTTGGGTGTATGTGAGGATCGAGTCCGGTTAGAGAGTGAACTGGCCGGTCGACTGCTGCTGCTCGTCGATCGTTTCGGTTCACTCCCAGACATCAGCTTTTCCTGTCGAAGGGTGACGGAAAAGATGGCATGGGATCTGGAGGATTTCTCGTTCATGTCTGTCGCACCGGTCGCTCTGTTCTGGGTGCCTTGGTCGAGATAACTATTGGACGAGTGGTTATGTTTTTGATGCCCTCTCAACCGATTGACTTACTATAAAACGTCCTCGGCGCTTTGAACCTGAACCTCTTTGACACCTGTCCAATAGATATTTCCCTTGGTGTCCTCACGGATCGTGATCGGTGGCGATTCTTCAGGAGGTGCTGAGTTTAATAAATCATGGAGCTCTTCGTTGTAGATCTCGATAAAAGAGACGGTGACGGTATGTTTATGGGTCGGTCGACTGTTGTAAGGTTGAGAAAGGAACGCATGGTTGACAGAGGATCGACTGCTGGTTTTCGGTCGACTGGTGGATGAAGAGGATGAGACGGAAAGGGCGGGTGAAGAAGGGCGTGTGGTATCCTGATGGTTATTCTGTAAAAGGTCGAAAAGTAAAGACATTGAGCGAGGCACGATACCTTGGTCTTGTGAGTGATGAATGGCTGCTGTACCCATTGTGTAGGTCTTTCCGGAAGATGTTTGTCCCTAAAGAACTCAATGTGAATCGTTTGTGGCTGTATGGATAAAGTCATCATTTACATAGGCAAGAATAGTAATATTGTATCCTTCAATGAACTTTCTAATCATATTATCTCCAACTGCTTTAAATATATCTTCTTGTGTGCTTGTTGTTCCAAAGACATGATCAAATGTAAAATATTTATTTTGTGATACAACCTGAACTGTCTTGTCTTGAGCTTTTAATACATCGTCATTAGCAAGATTAGCAAATCTCGGTTGTGCTCTATCTCGGTCTGTTAAGGGTCGAATACGAAGTGCTACGTTTTTTAAAGTTAAACTGAAGCACATGCAAATAATAACAATTATAAAAAAAACTTGCCTACTTGCACTGATGTCGTTTGACCTTCTTTGGTCATATTTTCTTATTTTTTAAACACAAGAAAAAAAAAATCCGGATATTTTTTTCCCTTTTTTTTTTTTCTTTTTTGTCAAATCGTTTAAAAAGAACAAAAAAAAATAAAGAAAAAACAAAAAAAAAAAAAAAAAGAGTGAAAAGCACGTTTTTTTTGGGAAAGAGAATTAAGGGGCGAAAATAAAAAGACGTTACACTGAAACAAACTGAGATTGAATAAATATATTATTTGTCGCCATACTTGGTGTTTTGCCTCAATGATGAAGCATAAAAAAGTGTTTTAAGCAGAATAGTTAATCAATTAGAGTTAATTGAAGATGAATACACAAACAATGTAAATCTGTTTACTTCTTTAAACAAGACATGATTTGTAAACTGTTTCAAATAAACCACATGTTTATTTATACAACCAAAAAAAAAAATCAGATGTCCTTGGCTTGAAATAGTCTGTGTAAATGTCAGGAGGGAGAGATGATGTAAGAATTTGTACGAATATTGTATACGTTTGACTTGAAAAAGAATTTTACGACTTTCCTTATTTGTTTCATGCGCAATTATTTTCACACAAAAAGAATATCAACCACCCTTTGTATTTGATTGACTATAAAGATTAAACTATTTGCTGATTTAAGATACAATCATTTACACAGATTTAGATGACACATGAGGTTAAATAAGGAGGTGTTGTCAACCTCTTCTTTCCCTTACTTCTTACTCCTTTCATTCTATTCTGCATCTCCTCTTTACCTGTTCAATTGATTCTTTTCCTTCATTTCCTTTTTACTGTAGTTGAAGATAATACTTTTGGACTATGTAAACAAGATGATGGAGACAACAATCAATGATCAAACGCATTCAATCTTGATAGAAATCTATTTTCTATACAAACCAATGGATTCTGAGGCAAAACGGGTACTGTTTCACTCTACATCATTTGACTTGTCCTATTCAAATACAAAGTAAGCTTGAGGATTAATAAGAAACTCTCAATAATAACTCACACCGAACACGACCATGTCATTTAAAATGCGCTTTGACAAAGGTGTGAAAACTCAAAAACAAGACCTGAATGAAACCTGATATACACTGCATAAAGAAAGTTGGGGTAATTATGCATTTCAACTATGCAGCATGATCACAATAATCATAAAAGATGACATGAGCTCAAAGAACGTGAGATGAGCTATTCAAGTCAAACTTATTTACAGTGAGAAAAAAAAAAAAAAAAAAAGTACGTTTATAGTAGGAAATGGAAAACAATAAGTATTTTTAGGTTTATCTTGAAAATCATGTTTAAACAAGTTATCCTATTTTGTTATTAAAAGCAGTAATGATTTATTTTTAAAGACATGGTGTCTAGCATAAATATTTTTTTTTTCAATTATAGACAATAAAAGGTGAATGCAGTCTTAGGTTGTATGATACATAATATATAAAGAAAAGAAAGTATTGATTGCACTCTTTGAGAAGTACAAGAGATTTAGATTGTTGTGGTTGGGAATATGTAGTGGGTTTGTGATAACTGCATCATGGCAACTACAGCATCTTGTTCATGCGTTGTCTTTGTTCTTTTAAATGTACCTTGAAGTGGTGGTAACCTTAGTGCAGGTTCATCAAATAAAGAAGAATAAAGAGGTGGTTGATGGCAATCGTAACTATCTTTTTCCAAGGTTGAAGTTGAAAGTGAAGGTAAGACGGTATGAAGACAAGGTAGTGACGGGCTCACCATGATCGGGCTTTCTTCAGCACTGCTGTGTGTATCATGACTTGTCATGCTATTCCTTCTTTCGGTGCAGATGTTATTCAAGGATAGTGTAACAGAGTGATTCGTTTGCTTTCTCTTTCGAAGATTTGCTCTATCATAATAAATGAAAGGGTTGTTATTAGTTCAAGCAGATGTCAATATCACAAAAGACTCACGTTGATTGACTATGATTATCCTTGCGAATCTTGATACGTGCACCCTGATCAGAAAATGATTTTGAAAGAAAAGTAGAATCCAAAGTACCAGGAAAGTTTTTGATAGGGTAAACAGTAAAAGGATGGCTAAATACGGAAGAAAGACAGACTGCGCCAGTTCTGTGGGAAGAAAGTTAGGACAGATTTTTAGGGTTTCAATGTAAAGTGTTACTCTGTAATTTGAAATAAAGAAAACTTGAGTCTGTATTTCCCTTCAATCTTTACCGAAAGGTCACCAAAAATAAAGAAGGCATTACCTAACCAAAGACGAATAAGAACACTTTGTGCAACAATATAGTGGCTTTGTTCTTACTTTGATCATCAATATCACTCAATCTGTACATGGAGGATACAGTCTGTCCGGACAGAGCGTTATGAGTTGGTGTATAAATCTCTTCATCGTCGGTTGGATGACATAAATTGCTGCACATAAAAAAATAGGAGCTTTGGTAAAATGCGCTATATAAAATTCATTTGATCAGATAACTCGAGAAAAAAAAAATTTTTTTTATAAAAGCCTACTCTGTTTCTTGTAAAGAAGAATTTGCTAAATTTATTTGAATGATAGGTGCAGGCTCAATAGGCTTACGCTCTAATAAGGTGATTGTTGAGTATGAAACAATAGGAAAATATCAGTTTACCTCTCTCACTGTTTGTGCTTAAACGTGCTTGGACAGGCTGCTGACGAATGTTCAGAATGTATTGACTATGAAATGGTACAGATTTGTTTAATTATATTCCAATTTTAGTTCAAAATTGATGTACCTTGGGCTAGATGCAGTTTGAGAACAAGAAGGCAAATAGCAAAATTTGGTTAATCTAGTCATTCAGTATTCTATTCTGGAAAGAAAGAAAAGAAAAAGAGAAAAGGAAGGAAAGGAAAAATAATGTAACACGAAATGAAAGATCTGATAATTTCAAATGATCTGATTCCAATCATTACAATCGTCGTATTTTCATCGTCCGATTTCATTCAACACACCAAAAAATGGCACTGGCAATTTCTGTCATCGATTTTCAGACTCTAAACATCACAGACAATCTTCACTTAGTGCTTTGTTTTCATGAGCTCACAAAGAATAATGAAGCAGAGAACAATGTAAGCCACTAGATAGCTCAATGGAATTATTCATCTCTACTAGGGTCCTTACTGGGGTTGAATTTACATGCTAATCAAATGTTTTTTCCCGAGGCTCAGTTACCGAGTTAAGAATGATTAAAGAAAATTTAGGTTGATCCTTCTCTGAAACTTGTAAAATATGGAACGAATTAGATCTACTTTATTTTTTTTCTTTGTTTATCTTCCTTAAACATGTCCTGAAATGGGTTTACTGCCACTTTATTTGAGACTTCACAAATTCGAGTTCGATCTGCCAAAATTTGTTGACATAATTTCTCTATTTTATCTACTGCACACAATGATCAGATAAGCTCACAGCGCAGGACCTTTTTCCCGAATGGCTTATTTCTCTTGCTTAAAAACAATCTCATGAATGACATACGCCACTAACGGCACCAATTAGCGTCTTAATATTAAATATAAAAGATGAAAGCAAATGTTTCTCGATGTAGACTATATTAAACATGGAAGAATAGTGATAAGAACCATTAGGAATTGAAAACCAAAAAGTATATGATCCTGAAACAATGTAGGTATATGAGGATAACACACAGGAAGAATAAGACAGAACCGCATTACTTGAATATCAGATTACTTAACAAAATAAAGGCATTCATTATAATAGTAATGTCAGACGTTGTCTCTTCGTATTCATCGTAAAGATCTGGTTCATTCATCTCGTATTCAAAGTTTGTTGTTTGTGGGTTAAAAAGTGACTTTCCCAATTTATTTCTGAGCTCTTTTCATCTTACTCCTGAGCTATTCTTATTTTATCCCTAGCGCTTTCTCAAATTTAATAAGAGCATCTTCTCAATTCTGACTTTTCTCATTTTACTTTCGGTTTCTTCTCAAATTTGCTGAAAAATACAATATCGTAGTAAGAGAGCTATGAAACATGGTCAAAATGTCAGCCTGTAGTGATGAGCGGCCTTATCTCTTCAAGGCCTGCGCATGTAGACATAGTATTATTTCAAAAATATGCATCAATTATTAAACTTTACATAAAAAGTATTAGGAATATACAATTGCAGAAGATGCCCATCATATTCCAAAAGAATCCATAAAGATGTTTGAGTAAAAGAAAAATATAGAAGGATTTTATTCCGATTGCCAAATGATTTCACTTTTTTATAGTTGCAATGGAATTAACATGGTTTGGCTAATTGAATTAAAACGATATATTTTTTCATATATATAAAGTGTTTATGATATTTTGTTCAACTATATATTATGTAATAAAATGTGTTGAACTTACTACTGTTGCCTGAATACAACATCTTCCAAAGAGAGAAGCACATAGTTACCATCATTTCCTTCAGCCATTTTCTTTTTAATTTTAGCATAGATGGTATCTATGACACTTAATTTTCGTTCTTGTTCCTAACTCAACATACTGGATGTGGTATTTGAGCCAATGGTATTTGCATTTGTTTCAGGAGAGTGATCTTGATGAAGTACGTTGGGTAACTTTGGTTTAGCAAGAAATAAAATATCTTCTTCTACTACACATTGTATAGTCAATTGAATCATTTCAAAGTTCCAAATCATCATTCTTTATATAAAAGTAAATTAATCCCATACTCTACTTACCACTAATGACATTACTGTAGCAAAGTATTAAATAATAGCAGCACCGCTGTTATCTGAACTTAGAATAGTAACTTTTTCAAACAAATGTACTAAATATTCCATGTATGGGGTTTTGACTTTATAAGCTCTATTCGAGAAATACGACAAGGCAAGGAGCGCAATATTACAATAAAATCAACATGTGAAGGGAGAATTTTCCAACAATCAAGTATCTCTTCTTTCAATTGATTAGCTTTACATTTGTCTCTTTTTTTTTCGTTTATTATCATGGAAAAAGGCAAGTGGGCTTATCTTTGGTAATAAAAAAAGCATCTTTATTACCCAATAACTATAATGAATCATATCATAATCAATTAGAGTCATATTACTTTGGACACACTAGAGATACTCGTATGGATAAAGCGATCAATATCCTTCCACGATTTATATCATTGGCTATCGACAAGGTGCTGTGCGTGCAAAAAAAAAAAAAAAAAAAAAAAAAAAAAAAAAAAAAAAAAAAAAAAAAAAAAAAAGAAGAAGAAAAGAAGAAAAGAAGAAAAGAGCAGATAACATTGAAGTTAATAAATCAATTTGTATTGTTACTGAAAGCATAGATAATCTAAGTTGTTTAATTCTTTGAAGACAAATTTCAAGTATTTCTTTTAAGTAGTCTGTTAGATGTAGATCCTTTTATGACTTCACTCTCACTTATACTGCCACTTGTCAGAATAACGATCTTTCTGGTTATTTATTCCTTGTCCCAAGCATCCTGACCGCTCCCTTTTGAAGAAACATGCTATCTAATGTCTCGACATGCATCGAAGATCACGAATGACGACTGTTACTGAATATCCTTTGTCTTTTCTTTTGAACTTATTACCCATTCGCAAACCATGCTCCTTTCACTCCGTTTCCTCTTGGTTTCTGCGCTGGCCCATCATATGTTTGACTCCCTTTGAGCTCGATCACCTTCATAATCGAAAATCGCCTCTCTCATCTCCACTCTTTCCCGGAAAACAAGTCTTTGATTGGTTACTTCAGAATTCACACTGATGCCTACGATATGTCTTTCACTTCTTACTCGTTTACTCTCCTTTTACTTTTTTCGTCCTTGGCCCCAAAGGATGTTTTTTTGATCTGACTTGGGTGATTAAGGTGTATTAAAGATACCGTGCGCTTACTTGAGTCTTATTTAATCCGGTTTAAATAGAGTATATATATGAAAATACCATTTTACCCAACTCGACCACTCATAGACAAAATTAAAGACACAGTCTTTTTTCATATAGGGGTTTAAGGCTAAGACCAAGCTTTATTAACAAATAATTAAACCTGTTTAACTGTCAATTGGAGTCTGCAAAAGCATTAATTAACATTATTAATTCGGTGTATGTATATATATATATATGCGTAT
This sequence comes from Rhizopus delemar RA 99-880, assembly GCF_000149305.1. NCBI lineage: Eukaryota > Fungi > Mucoromycota > Mucoromycetes > Mucorales > Rhizopodaceae > Rhizopus > Rhizopus delemar. The sequence continues at coordinate 1,744,437 of NW_027137835.1, forward strand.
GTGAGATTTTTTAAGCAAGCATATCCTTTACAGATCTACGTTTTTGAACGATCACCGATTATTAAATATGACATAATTATTTATCATAAATGTCTTAAAAAGGTAGCATGAATTCATACTTGCAAAAATACACATACATTTCTCAAACTTCCATTGGTTTCTTTTATTTAGCTTCCATTATTTAATCCTAGTCAATTTAGTAGTGTTCTGTCATTTTAAAGACCCTTTTTTCTCTATTGTCCGCAATCAAAAATCATGCGCATAAATTAATTAACTTGCTCATGAAACTAAACCAATTTCCACATGAAAAGGATCTACATATCCCTGTTATTATTAAATTAGGCTTGTTCCTCTTTTTCTTTCCTTACTTTTTTACTTTTCTTACTTTTTTACTTTTTTATCAACTATCAATAATGAAAAACTGGAATCCTGATTTTAATACAATACAAAATACACCGTAAATGATTAAGTAAAAAAAAATAGAATTAAAAACATACACTCACCTTGTTTCTCTATTCTTCTTATACAAAAGCATCGAGCAGCGATCTTCCTCTATTGATCGTGGTGGAGTACCTGCAGAAGCTCAACGGATAGGAACGAAATTGGACCCTTCAAGCAACATACAAAGCTCTGAAGTAGGATGGAGTCCAGTATCTCGAAAACAAGATGATTCTGTACCCAAGAAAGTCCACGGATTTGACATGTTTCATCTAAACGCCGAAAAACACGAACGATCTATGAATAAAGACACAAAAAGAAATACATTTGGACCCAATTCTAGAATAGATGATATGCAAATAACCAATAGTACAAAGGGATCAGAATCATCTACCCCGCTCAGCTCTGTAGATATGCGTCGTCAGTCTGCTCCACATGCTGAACCTCTTCAGTTCTTTGAAGATCCAAATGCGCTCGATACCGAAAATAATCCTTCAAGGTCGGCATTGGATAAAGGTGATTTTCATCATGGAGCAACCTCCAATTTACTCTCATATGCTGGTGACCGCACCAGACGCTCATCAGCTCCAAACAGAGATCAAAAAGGTGTTTCAATACCTTCCCACAGACGCTCCTCTGCTCTTTCTGGTCCTGACAGTTTTCTTCGTCAAGAAGAATCAGCTCCAGGTAATGGTCCTGTATCGCCAAGGGATAATAAGTCTTATATTCCATCAGAGGCAGACAATCAAGCATCTGATCGTGAGCCAATTGGCTCTATGGACGACAATAAAGAAATGCAACAATTTGCAGGCAGTAGGCTAACGCCTGTTCAAGAAAGCAAAGAATTTATCCAAGATCAACAATCAGAAAAGGACGTTGACAAGAATAAAGAAAGTAGTTATTCAAAGTTGGCTACCGGTGCTGTTGCAAGCGTCGCTGCTACCGCCACCGCTGCTGCTTCCGTTCTTTTTGGTAGCAGCCATGGTAACGATAAAGACAAGACGAATGAACCCACACAAGATTCTGACTCGAAGCCTGCTGGCTTTAGACAAAACAAGATGTCCTCTGTTGATGATCAGCTGACTGTCAATAAAGAATGCACTTCTTGTGGGCGTATAAAGGATCCTGTGAATGATGATCAAAAGCTCTGCTCACAATGTCAAAAAAGTTCAGAGCATACACCAAAGGAATCCAAACTAGACTCGACTGGCCTCACAGATACTTCTGCCGCTGTCAAATCCATGCCTGGAACAGCAAGCGCCGAGTCAGTATCAGCTGATAGATCTGCGAGATCTGTACCTGCTGGCATAGAAAACAACAAGCTGCGTAATGAGTGGATCGGATTGGACAGTGGAATTCCCCAGATTGATGGTGTCCTGGTGGCTGACAAAAACTGCTATGGCATAAACAAGGCTGTGGATGACGAAAGCAGGCGAGCTCAGAGTAAACCTGCGATTGTTGAGAATAAAAACGAAAGTTTCAGTAGTACTCGTGCGATTAATGGAGAAACTAGCTCTGAAGAGGGTGAGATTAAGCAAACTCCTGAACCTGTTATCCAAAGAAAGATGGAAACTACACCTGAAAAACAAAGACGAAGAAGTAGCTTTGCGTCGGGTTTCAAATCAAAGGCAGCAGCTGGTGGTGCTGCTGTTACGTCAGCCTTTCGTCGGTTTAGTCATGGCTCACTACCTTCTCCTGGTAATCAACAGCGTCGCATATCAGATGCTGAGGCTTACAAACGACAGCAGTCGGGAGTAACCGGATTCAAGAAGGATCAACAAAGATCAGAGTACAATCATATTACAAACCCTAGTGGAGTTACTGCTGAGCCTCAACATAAGATTCCTGATCACAACATAGCCCCTGATTTTGCTGATCGCCAGGATCCATCCTATGGTCAGCACAACCTGTATAGCAGCGGTCATGACGAACCCTACCATAACATCGGTGGCATATCTTATCAGACATCGGGTAATATGCCTTATGATAACAAGGACGTAGGCAATAATAACCGGCTCACTACAGACATGTACCATCACACTGAAACACCTAGTTCATTTGATCATGCATCAGGCATAGCAACCGATGAATCGATGAGCAGCCAGCAAAAGAACGATTTGGTTAGTAGTAAAGTGATTAATGCAGGCCCTGATTACAATCCAATATCTTTATCTGCCGATAACGCTGCCAATTTACCAAGCAATAGGGATAATACAATGGGTACTGTGGACAACCATGCATTCGGAAATCGTAAAAGTGCTCAGGTGCCAACCAATGATGCTGTCCATCCCACAGGTAATAATGATTATTTTCACAACAGATTTTGCATATTTAACCATGATTTATTAGATGACATGGGTCAAAATTATTTAGGAATTCATGGTATAGAATCCCTGAGGCCTGAAGGAACAGCAGAAAACCAAGACAAGTTTATGAAGGAAAATGAAAATAACACGAGAAGGAAATCCAGAAAAGGATCTATTCAGGTAAAAATAAATATTGATATAGGGTTCCAAGCTAATCTATAATACAGAAAGTATTCGATAAATTATTCCACAAGAATTCATCTAAAGGTGCTTAATAAAATATATATATTCTACTATTTCCAATCTGCTCGTTTTATATAAACAAGCTTGATTTCAGAGTGGCCTTATTAAGAGGCTCAACAACATGATCTTTTGAACCTTTTTTCTTTTTTCCTCTCTCTCTCAAAAGCCATGTCTGTATGGCGACTGTTTCTTTTATTGGCTTTGCTCAGCATGTTCAGTGCCTAGCTTTGTAAAGTTTCAAAAGCGAGAGTACAAAATTTTTATAGTTTCTGTTCAAGCTTCTAAAAAAAGAAATAGATGTCTCTTAAATAATCCCAAATACGACCCGAGTTTGTAAAACGTAAATTATTTGTGGTCCCCTTTATCAAATCATCAAGTAAGGGGAGAAGGAGGGTAAGCCCGTGGCATTGCTTTTTCCTTTTTGCTACTCCTTCTTACTATCAGGCTACGTCACTTTTAGTTTACAGAAACAGGACATTGACCGATAGATTATTTCAATAAGTTTTACTGTCAACACCCTTCAGAACAAAAAGAAATTAAAACATAGAATGAAAAGCATAAGACCAAAACATCTATTTTTATTCAGTAAAAAGTAAGGTATAAATGAAGAAAATAATAGAAAAAATATACAGAAAGTAGAAAATTTATGTACTATAATAGAAGGGATCATACAAGAAGCTTCTGAAAAAGAAAATACAAGTGTACACTAAAAAGTACTATAGCAAAGAATAAAATAAAAGCCCCAGGGCGGAAAAACCAAGCTGAGCACCATATAAAATGTATAAATAAATAGAAAAGAAATAATCATGACGTCTTTCTTGTTGTGGCAGTTGTCGTCATTCATGCATATAAAGGGCAATCTGACGATACATGCTTTGTTGAACCACAAAAATAACATATCTTTTCTCCTTTGGATGATGACAACTGTTGATTCTTGTAATTGTAAAAGCTTATTTTCTGAAGAAATTCAACCATATTCCAATTGGCATAAAATTTGTGTATTAAAAAAAAATTAAAAAAAAAGAAGAGGAAAGAAAAGGAGAAGATTGGGTTTTTTTTTTTTTTTTTCCCGTCTTCAGTACGAGACCCTTTTATAAGGAATGGCCGGGTATGTGTAACAGACATGAAAGACCTTTTTTGTTATGTTCGAGATCAATGAAAGATAATTTCTTGTTACACACGGAACTTCTCTGAATGTGTGCAATGTGAGAGGATGAGGTTTTTTTTTTTTTTTTTTTTTTTTTTTGAAAAATCAAACAAAAATCACATCAAGAGCTTTAGAATATTTCAATCTATTAATCTCGATCCTATCTTAATATATTCGATGCATAATTCATTGTTAAAAGGAACTTGCTGCATAAATATGAACTTTCTCCTTTTTTTTGATATTTTATATATTTTTTTTTTCCTTTTAAAATAAAGATGAGACATGATTAAAGTATCAATGATACTGCAAATATTATGCTTGCTTTTTACGTAATATGAAAGCCATTTATTTATTTATTTTATGGAATTTGAAACTGTGCCTTTTTTTTTTTTTTTTTTTTTTTCGTTGATCAGTTTTTATCTTACTTTTTTTTTTGGTAATCAGTTTCAAAATATTAAAATTTATGCAATACAAGTGTTCAAAATCTGTTTCTAAAAAAGGCTCTTGCAGTTTGAACTATAAAGCAAATATTACTTATTCTTTTTCTTTTCTATATACACACATGTCTATTTCTACAAAATTGACAAGCAGTATTATGATCTCTGATCTTTTTCTTTTCTTTTCTTTTCTATTGTTTTTCTTTCTATTGTTTTTTTCTTTCTATTGTTTTTCTTTCTATTTTTTTTTTCTTTCTATTGTTTTTCTTTCTATTTTTTTTTTTTTTTTTTTTATTTTTTTTTTTTGTCTGTTCCGAGTTACTGATTTTCTTCTAAAAAGTACTACCTATGAATGTATGGCAAAGAAAATTAGTTTGCTAGCAGGACATGCGCTATTATACTGAATATAGTAAACATCAAGAAAGACAATGGAAGATGTTTTATTAAGGAGATTTTTTTTAGAAAACTGTTCGTCACCAAAAAATAGCAAATAAACCATCAACTTTTCTAAAAGGAAAATGTAGCCGAAAGCTCAAACAAAAGTATCTTTTGCAAGTACCATCAATTGGTTTATATTTAAAATAACAAGCAATGAAAACTTGAACTCTTGTTTACAGAAACGACAAGAGAGGGTCCTTCAATTTGAAAGCATTGATACGACAACATGACATTCTTTTTTAAAGAAGAATCATTGCCGATACATTGGGTTGCACCAAACAGGAGAAGTCGGTGTTTGATGTTTCTAAGAAGTTCATACGCTGATAGGGAGAGGAAAGGGGAGAGGGGAGGCGCATCATTGATGAATTGTTAGCTCATTTAGTTTTGTTTGTTGTTTCTTTCCGTAAAAATAAATATGCTTGTCTCTTTAATCAGCATGAATGTCGTAAACATTCAGGGACGTAGAACCTTATTTAAAACGATACTTGCCTCTTTTTCTCTTTGTTATTCTGATGAATAGATTATAAGCGTGATAATCTTGACGTAATAATAAGGGAAGAGGTTGTTGTTCTAAAGAAATAAAAAAAAAAAAAGACCGAGTTTATTAAAACCAATAAAGTGTTATTTCTGTAAAGCAGCTCGGTCTAACGCGATACCAAAAGCGTTAAAATAACAACTGAAACGCAAGATTTATCATGCCCCTTTTTTGTTAGTTAGCCTCAGATATACCTTGATTAACAAAAAAAATATTTAAAGGGGCTTCAGCATAAATCTCATTGGAAAACTGACCGTTGTTCTCTTGCTCACTTGTTTTGTTATTACGAGTGAAATAGCGCGTTCGATGCAACTGGTATTGTTTGACACAATTCCTGAGAATAAAGACTTTATTTTGTTTTGAAAGGCTAATTGTTTGTTGTGCAGCATTTACAATTAAGGATCAACAGGCTGCTGACTTGTTGGAATATCAAACAAATAAAGTTACGCGCAGAGATGATGGAATGAGGCGCCTTCTTTTGTGTAAATGTTCTAGAATAAAATAAATAAAGTAACCCCAATCGATAGTTCTAGAGTCAATTAAACAAAGGCAATTTAAATGTAGAAGGATAATGGGAGTCTTAATGAACCAGCTATGATTAAATATGATTTGACGTGTTTAAAAATTTTTTTACGAATTCATAGAATAGAAAAGAATACCTTATGCTCTATTGAAACCTGCTCAATAGTATTCCACATAGTAACAATCAAAGGATGGCTTTTTCTTGTTTCAAACTCATTCACAAAAGATGAATAGAGTACTTCACCCTGTTAATTTGTTATGATACAGCACTTGGTATGTTTCATGCAAGGGCCGATTTTGTACAAATTGTATTTCTTGCTTCATTCAGTCAATTTCTCGGCATCCGGATACATTTAATCGCTGTGATTTGAAGTTTTGTACAAATTACAAAGAGTATACAGTACTACGCTTAGGTTATAAACTGTACTCTGCTACCAAAGTGTTACGCCTTCAACTTTAATTTTGCATGGAAAACCACGCACATGTTTAGAATTACTTTTCATTTGCATTACACAAGATTAGACCTAATAAACTGTTTTATAAAGATACAAAGTAGAAAAGACGTATTAGACAAAACAAATTGTTAGCAGATATTGAAATGAGGGGAAAAAGACGCTTTCTTTTTTTTTCCCGATAAAGTATAACTTTTAATATGCATTAAGTGATGGCAAAAGTAAAAGCTCTCTTAACTGTATGTATATAAAAAATCATATATAATGTATTTAAAAAAAAAAAAAAAAAAAAAAAAAAAAAAAAAAGGACATGGTGATAGAAAGGATTAATAGTACTTCTTTTTTTTCTATGATTTATTTATACTGAATCATAAGTGAACTTTCTTGAATCAAGTTGTAAAGTTACTGGTCCTAGTGTATATATAAGTTTAATCTGTTGTTATATAATTTTGTATATATCTTACCATCATTACTTATATCCACCATCATCATTGCACCAAACTCACCATCTAAAGAAAGTAATAGATAAAAATACACAAAATAAGCTCATGATATCGTATTACCTTGAATCTTGGATGGATCATAGGCTTTGCCTAATTTGTCCATGAACTGTTGATACATCATTTTAGCAGACTCAGTCTTCATGGCCTTGTGAAAATCTGGCTTATTTCCTTTTACGGTGGATCCTTGTAATGTGAATTGAGAGACTACATACAAGCATGAGTATGCTTTCTTTAATAATAGGAATAATATCATACCACATAAAAGTTCAAGTCCAGAGTCCTTTACACCTTTTTTCCACATAGTACCATTGTCATCAAAAACTCTGATGTTCAAAATCTTATTGACCATGTAATCAACATCTTTTTCTGTGTCATCTGTACCAATACCCAAAAGAATGCATAAACCCTTTTGAATAGAGCCAACCACTCTATTGTCCACTATACATCCATTTTTTAATATACTGTACCTTTATATATAGATTGTACCTGTCACGCTAGCTTTAGCAACTCTTTGGACAACTGCTTTCATAGTGTCAAGTTAAACCTTAAAAAAGCTCGTTACTGTGTTTTCTAAATTGTCTGCGGTGATTGAATTTACAGGAACCCCAATTTCATGATATTTGCGCAGCATGTATGACAATTTATTAGCTAACGTTGAGTTCTTTTACAACAAATGTTCGTTTGATAATATCCTTCAAATCAAATATTTAAAGCAAAAATTATATGACTTTTCTGTCAGTATGTCCTTTTCTTTTCATAAAAATACATTGGTTTCTATACTATTCAGGATATACATGTAAAATTAAGGTATCTCTTGGTTAAAATAAAAGCACTTTTACTAACAAAGAATGATATCAACCCCTTGTGTAAATCCCAAATGAGGTTCTCTTTTACTAATTCTGTTTTAATTCCTCAGCTTTTTATAACAGAACAATCTTTTTTTTTCTTTTTTTTCTTTTTTTTCTTTTTTTTTTTTTTTTTTTTTGCGTCAGTCAAGTTTAAAGAAAGCGACTGGAAGAGAATGGTGAATTTTTTAAAGTGTTAAATAGTTTATGCTGCTTGTCACAAGTCATGAATAGCAACTCAAGAAAAAAGATAAAATCAAAATGCCCCAAATTTCATGTATTACAAGTGTATTTACATACTCTGATGTGTATGTTTTCAAATAATTAAATGATTTTTGTAGGCTATACTGACATTCTAAGGAAACAGAACCCGCTCAGATATGCGAACTTCAGTAAAGAAAAAATTGTGGATAATGATTGAGCAAGTGTTTATAAAAAAGGAGCACATGTTCCTCTATGATGTTATTTTAAAATAAATTTTTCTCCTTTTTTTATTTTCTTCTTATTGTCATACATCACTAAAGAAAATCATTATTTTATCAAAGAATATAATATGAATCCATTTTATCTTAAGCATTTACTTTGTTAGTATAATAATAATACTAATAATAATAATAATAATAAACTCTTTAACTTGGATGCCAGCAAAACAAGCACAAAAAGTTAAGTTTTGTATACATTCTTGAACTTTGTTTAAAGTTCAATAAAAATGAGGCAGTTTTTTTCACTTTAATATTAGAATAGCACACACACACACATACTATAAAAAAAGTATTCAACAGAAAGAAATTAAGTGCATTAATATCAAAATAACTGCATAAAAGAAAGAAATATTTGTTTCTGAGCGATAAAACAAAAAGTAAGAGTGGCTTATTAACTTGATTCCCGACAGCTTCATCCAATATATTCTAATAATTTACACACCAAACGTTTACACGCTCATACACACACCCATTTTTTCCCTTTTTTTTTTTTTTTCTTTTCTCTTATTCTCTCTTTCTGATAATAAAAATGTTAGAAACCAATAAACCTTTTATTTTTAGCTCAAGCACTTCTACAACAACCACGACTAATAACAATACGAGTACTTCTAATGATAGCGACAATAATAATAATTCACCACCACTATCAAATAATACAACAAATGAATTACCAAGTTCAGCAAATGTATTAACTAGACCAATGAATAATTATTATTATAGAGAAGAAAAGAAAGAACCTTACATACCTTCCTATCAAGGCCAACCAACACGACTTAATTCTGCCTTTAGCCATCCTCCTGAAGAATATGCATATAAACCGAATAATAATGGTTATACACAATTATTACCCATGTCACATCAGCATTATTCTTCTCCTACACCACCACCAAACTTAATGAAACACATAAAAGAAGGGTCACCTATTTATTCAATCAAGAATAATTATAACAATAACTTTGACACGGATGAAACGGATAGCTGGTTTGATACACACTATGAAGGTGACTTGGGAGATACTAGCAGAAAAGTGAAAAGGCGGAAAGAAATGACACTTAAAATGGAGAAACTAAATGCGGAATTTTTAGAGAAGAAAGAAAGGTATTAATGATTGCAGATAACTGTATTTGATATTAATTTAACAAATAGATTATATAATGAAAAGCTATTATCGATTGATAAAGAGCTAAAAGAAGCACGTAAAGGTTAGTTTAGAATGATAATATAAGAAAGTAGACTAAGTCATAATAGATACACATATAATGTATTTGGATGGACTAAAAGATTTGGAAAACATGAGACGTAAGATGATTGATAACGGCCGATTATTTAGAGAATATCAAAAGCAGGTGACAGATCATCAATTTGAGTTAGAAATATACCAAGCAGAAGAAGAATATTTAGTAAGCGCAATTTTTATATATTTATACACACTACTTATACTTTAGTAGCTTGAGACACAAGAAATAAGAGAAAAGTTATTTAGTGTATTAGAAGAAAAGAGGCGTAAATTAAAAGAGGACAAAGATAATTGTGATTTAGCTTATGGTATTGCTGTTATTATACTAATATATATTAACGTTACTCACTGTTACTATTACTTTAGATGTCATATTTGATTCACAATCGAGACTACATAAACGAAATTTGCGTAAAAGAGGAACAGAAAATTCAGACAACAAAGCCAACAAAAGAAAACAAACAAGCGGACCGGCATTAGTATTTAAATTAAAGGAAGAAGATATAAACACAGACATACAAGCAATAAGAGATGTAAGTCATTTTTTATTCACCATAGTATCTTTCTTAACATGTAAAAAAAAAAAGGCGCTTCGATCATTTTCATCACCCATGTTACCTTCATCTTCACCACCACCAAAAAGGAATCATATAATCAATAATAAAAGAAAACAATAACTCCAAGGGAAGGAGAGAAAGGAATTGTTCTACATTTGCATGCTCAGTCCTTATGTTTACAGCAAAAGTAACCATTCACTCTAATGACAGAATGACTAGATTGAATGTAATTGAGAGGTTTGCTATATACGTAGTGGAAAGGAAAGGAGGGCAGGTCTGAATATCCCTTATTTGATCATGATCTTATATTTCATTATATGGAAAGAAATGATAGATTAATATGATTTTGCCGAGTGTTTCTTTTGCTTCTTCTTTTTTTAGCAGATTCAGGATCAAACTATTATCCATCTCTTTTAATTGAAAATTAGCTTTGGTATTGCTAGACAAGCTTACAAGAAAACTCTAAAGAAATAAGAGAAGATCACTATAATCAAGTAAAAGCAAGATGAGAGAAAATGAACAAGGTGTCTTTGATCTTGCATCATCCAAAGCTTTTCAGAAATTTTAAAAGGTATATCCTTTGCTTTTAATATAAAGACCTGTTTTTCCATGAAATTACAAAAATATATTTGATATAGTTTTTATAGATCAAAGCTGTATTTGTAGTAATGTAACAGCAGTTTTTAAGGCTCGAAGTTAGTCGGTGGTTGAATTATTTGGCAGGAAAATGATAGGCCAAAGATCATATTTGTGATGTGTGCAACACTAGACTTCAAATAAATATCGTATGTTGTTTGCAGTTTTTTTCTTTTCTATTCTTTTTCCTAGTAAAAAGGCAGAAAGATTACAAGAAAATAAAATTGGATGATGAAACAATTCTTTTGCACCTAAAGGACGAGCATCACTTGATTAGGAAACTCTCAGTCTGAATAAAGAAGTCATCAAACTACAACTAGACAGTTGAACACATCTATGCCATTTTAAAATGAAAAGAGAAGAGCAGACGAATGTGCTTTTAATGATTGTAATAGACATTAAACAACAAGTCTATGGGAATAGCAGGAAAAGAAAAAGTTCAAATAAACAAAAGCTAAACTTCAACTTGGATTATCTGTGGATGAGTTACCACTGCATAAAAATCTGTGTGCATGTAAACATCCATCGCTTTTCGCACAAATATCAGAATGGTACTATGGAAAGTCTATTAGGGAATCATGGACTTTGAGAATAAATGAATTATAATACCTTTAATCTTATACAACACCTTTTGTCTTACGCTGATGGAGACTCGACTGATTTTAATCGAATGAAACAAAGCAAAATGTGTATAAAAAACACTAAACTTGCTTTTTCTAACAAGGTACAGTCTACTTTTTTTTATTTGTATAATTTTACGTCAACATTGGCTTTATCTTCCTACAAATCTTCTATAACTCTTGAGCAGAATAATCACAATTCTTGATAATACTTTAATATTCTGATGATCGTAGAATAAATAATTGCTTATGTATACAAGATTTATAACAATTATTAATATATTTTTCATGGTGTAGTCAATCTAGGAGGTTGTCTAAGTTTTTTCCAAGTGGATTATTGACCTCCGTCCGAACGTACTCTAATAATGTGCCATAGTTTTCCCCTTTGTCTTTTCAGCAGTGTCAATTACATTTTACAATGCTTTGAGTACTTCAATTTTAACAAGAATATTAAAGCTTCTCGGTGATTATTATCAATTTAGTATATACATATGTAAACAGTATTACATTTTTGGCTTACAACCCTTCAATGATTCATACTACCATCAATCTTGTGTATATAATAACTACTCAGAAAGCGCTATACTGCTATAGGCTGAGAAGAATCACTAGAACCACTTTGAATCCAGTTGCCCAGGTTTATCCAAATGGTCTCTTTGACATTCCTTACCATGGCTGACGATAAAAAAAACATTTTTATATCTTCTGTTTTTATACGTTTTTAAAAACATTACGCAAATTTCTGACAAAGGTGGTTTGACCACCATATAGCCAAAGAAATAGGGAGGTCATTGCCTAAACTAACTATTTGTCTCTTATGATCATGACCTATACGAATATTCTATAGAAAATGCGAGTCTTTTCATATTATGCAATCACCTCTCTCTCTCTCAATTACTTCCGAGATAGCATCAGCCTTATCTGCAATATGAGCAAGATCCACAGATATTTTAGTCTTTGAATAGCTGAAAATGTGCGGATGATCAAGAATGATCAAATCATGTAAGGCAAGGCTAGAGGATTGGAAAAAGAACATGCAGGTTTTTATATTTAGGAATCAGGGTTCAATATTGTTGCTAATGAGGCTTTAGCCGTTACTTTATGATAGAATTAGTCATTTCCTGTAGCATTCTTTATTTGGATATTTATCTATTATTGCTACTTGCTTAATTTATAATTTACTGTCTGGCTCTTTGGCTTGAATTGGCTTGGTAGCTTTGTTCGGTATTAGAGACTACTATCAATTTTTTTCCTAAAATTTAGTTGCTAAGATCTCATTGCCTATGTGTGCCGTTAATGCTGTTATAGTTATATAGTATTTCTTCAACAATACTTGATCAATAACTATTTCACTCACCCATACAATTGAGCTTCTTCGTTATCGGGCCTTCTTCATCATAATGTTCTCATAAGAAAGGAATTTTTACTACTCTAAACTCTACAACTCAATATCCCTTTATGCAGATTCGGCCGCATATTTCTTTACTATTACTGTTGCAGCTATTTTTGCAATATATCCTTTTGGAACTTCCTGGAGTTTGTATTGTGCAAGTGTTGAATCCGGTCTCATCGATAGATAATTCTAGCATCAAAACTGAGCCTAACAACTGGATTAAGAAGTTATTGCTCTTACATTGACGATATCAACTGAATACTTTTTTTTTTTTGCATAGTCTTCTTATATAAAGAAATTCTGAAACAGAATAAACGAGACAATGCTCTGCAAACCCAAACTCTTTTGCTATGTTTACTGATATACATTCATAGTTGTTATGAGAATACTGAAAATCTCAATGCTAAATAATAATAATGTCTACTACATGTGCATAATGAATTTCTTTGTTCAATCAAGCTCTAATGCTCAGAATGGACAAAAATAAAAATAAAAAAATCAGTCGAGTTTGGCAGCCATAAAGTTTGAAATCAATTTTTTTTATTGGTCGAATTTGGTTGTCCCTTAGTCAAAGTTGGATTAAAAACACTGCAACAATGATTACTTTTTTGCTGTGTACTAATAAATTTCATCATTTTTTCATTTTCCTTTTTTTTTTCTTTGTTTCTTTATAAAAATGAGTAATGGCTCTCTAGTTTTCGAACAACCAATAAAGTTAAAGAAAAATACATGGAAATGGTGGCAAACAGCTAAAAATATTGATGATGATGAATATACAAACCCTATGAGTTCAGAAGAAAATAACTCATTAGCACCATCGTCACTAGTTGCACAACGCTCTATACATTCGCGAGAGTCAGAAGACATGGCATCAACAACATCGATCAAGAGTAAAGCTTGGACATTTCATTTAAAAGAGGAAGGCAGCCCTCTTTCGGAAGAACAAGAAGAAGATACTATTCCTGCAAATAATGTAGAAGGAAATATTTGTCATAGAAACGAACAAACTCCGCCATCTTCTGTATTGTTTTCAGTGCCTTCTGTCACTTCCTCAACCATTCCTGTCTTTAATTATAATATGGATGAACCTCGTCGTAAAAGTGTCGATGGATTTTTTTTCCCTGGATTAAGGGTAAAACTTAAAAACTCTGCTAAGGATCTATTTTTTATTTAATTTTCTGTGATAGGCAAAACTTGGTAAATGGGTTAGTAAAGAAAAGCCTCAAGTTCAGCAACAGCAACAGCAAGAAGACAGCGAATAAATACTAGTAATCTTTTCCTTTTGATCTTCTATCACTCTTTTTTTGCGATAATCTCTTTTTGAAATCTTTTCTATTCTTTTCTTGTAAATTTTGTCTAATAATACAATAATCATCAGCAAATCTAATTGTTACACGCTCCGTTTATTTTTCTTACAATTGTCTGACTCTTTCTAATGTCATCTCATCCGGTTCTTTTTGTACGGCCACAGCTTCTTTAATCACACATACCAGTTTGTCATAACAATCTTTGATATTCTTGGCTTGAGAACGAGTCTTGTCAGAGGTTATGATGAGCTCGTCATTTTTACTTTTCTTAATGCTTGAAGTTGATCTTAACTTAGTCTTTGCATAATCAGGGATCCAAGTAGCTTTCGGAAGCGATAACCTCAAATCGACCTTTGTATTTACTTGAAATATGTTGGTTAAATGATGTATAAATCTTCTTTTCTTACCTTTATTCACATTTTGTCCTCCTGGTCCACTACTTCTACTAAATGCAATCGTAACATGTTCTTTAGGTATTTTTTGTTCATTAAAAGACCTTTGCCAAGCATAGGCTTCTTCATAAGTCCAGGGCTTTGAAGTAAAAGAACGTTTGAGACTTCTAAGGTTTAATTGCCAATGCGATTTTGAAATGAAAAACATGTTTTTTTAAAAAAAATCTTTTTCCTTCCTTGTTGACGCTCATGATAAAAAGACAAGTATTTTTTTTTTTTCTTCAATTTTTATAAAAAAAAAGAGAGAGGATTACAACGACGTTATTTTATTATATTAGTGAGTCTTTTTTTAGTAGAGAAATTTAAGCAGTTTCTTCCTTTGGCAATTCAGACAAGTGAGCCTTAAGGACTTCAACAGCTTCGTTGATCTTGCTATCTAAAGCCTTGCTGTCTTCAAGGAGATTCAATAATTCGCCATTATCCATTTCTAAAAGCATACCAGTAATTTTACCGGCATATTCAGGTTGTTGAGCGTTGATCAAAGGATAGAGGCGTTCACCAAGCATTTGCTTTTGAGTCTCAGGAGCGGCAGCAGCCAAAGCGGCAGCGGTCAAAGGAGCAGCAGCAGAACCTTCGGCAGTCTCAGCGGCAGCAGAAGCAGCAGCAGGAGCTTGACGAGATTGGTTAGCGTACTTGCGCTGACCAGCAGCACCACCACGAGGAGCACGAGGTTGACGAGGGGGACGCACGTTACTGTTGGGAGCAAAGCCTTGAGGAGGGAAACCAGCAACGGGTTGGCCTTGTTGAGGAGCCCAACGAGGACGAGGCATCATGTTGTTGGGAGCAAAAACGGTAGGACGTTGACCTTGAGGCATGAATTGTCCGGGAGGAGCATAGAACATGGGAGCGCCAGGCATGTAGCCAGGAGCACCAGGCATGGGCATACCTTGCTGCATGCGCATTTGGTTACGTTGAGCCATTTGAGCTTCCAATTGGGAGCGACGAACTTCCTTACGTTGAGCAAGAGCAACATAGATGGGCTTGGAGCCAATCATACGGCCGTTCATTTCAGTAACAGCTTTCGTGGCTTCATCGGGGGAGGAGAAGCAGACAAAGCCAAAGCCCTTGGAGGTACCTTTTTCATCGCACATGACCTTGGCAGAAGTGATCACACCATAGACAGAGAACTCTTGACGGAGCTTTTCATCATCAATATCATCATCCAAGTTCTTGATGTACAAGTTAACACCTTGGTACTTGGCAAGCTTTTCGAGTTTGGCTTGCTCATATTGCTTGCGAAGCTCTTCTTCACGCTCAGTCTTCTTCTGAGCACGGGCAACGTAAAGAGTCTTTCCATTGTGTTCAGTTTCGTTCAAGGTATCAACGGCCTTGTGAGCATCTTCGTAGTTTTCAAAGTTGATAAAACCAAAGCCCTTGGATTTACCTTCTTCATCTGTTTGAACAAGAGCAGAGGTAATGGGACCAAACTTGCTAAACATTTCCTTAAACTGTTCATCGTTGATGCTTTCATCCAGGTTTTTAACATAGACGTTGGTGAACTTGGCACGGATTTGCTCAATCTTGGCTTGACGTTCCTTTCTGGGAATGTGACGACCGACATAACTACACAATTAACATGAGCAATCTTTTCTCTGGTTTTTTTTTCATTTTAAATATTTACACTTTCTTGTCATTCAAGAGCATACCATCAACATGTTTGATAGCATTATCAGCAGCCTCTTCGGTTTCATAGTGAACAAAACCGTAACCCTTAGAGTTACCGCTTTCGTCCAAAGCAATCTTGCAAGATAAAATGTTACCAAAAGCAGAGAAAGTGTCATGAAGAGCCTTGTTGTCGATAGAAGTATCGAGGTTTTTGATGAAAACATTACCGGAACCAGTCTTACGAAGAGAAGGGTCACGTTGAGACCACATAATACGACAAGGCTTGCCCTTGATCAAAGTATAATTGAGGCTTTCCAATGCACGTTCACCTGTCAGAATTTAATATATAAAGTTTAAATATTTTATTATCAACTCCCCCTTTTTTCCTTATCTTCACTTACCATCAACAATGTTATGAAAGTTAACGTAAGCATAACCCAAGCTACGACGAGTGACGGCATCACGACAGACACGAATGGAGGCAACGGGACCAATCATGTTGAACATTTCAAAAAGCATGGCTTCAGTGACTGAAGGATCAAGCTCACCTACATAAAGAGAGGCAGAAGGGGAAGGAGCACCAGCAGGAAGAGAAGCTTGAGCTTGAGCGATTTGTTGTTGTTGTTCAACTGAGAGCTGAGTAGCTTCAGTAGGAGTGGTGATGGGAGATGTAGACATTATATAAAAAAGGTTTTTTCTATTTTATAAATTTTTTTTGGCTTTTTTTAAAGTTTATAAAGTATTTGTCAAATCCACAAAAGAGAATAGATGAAGATTAGACAAAAAAGAAAGAAGAAAGAGAGAACGGCGAATAAACGTCGAAGTAAGTGGGTAGAAGAAAAAAAAGACAGAAAGAGAAAGAACTCATAAAAATATTTTTTTTTCCTTATTAAATATCAGACCCTTCCGGCCCACACTCCCACTCACACACTCACTCTCACACACACGCACTCACACTTCTAGGCCCAGCTCAAATTTAGACAAAAATTTTTTTTGGTTCGGTTTCATTCGTAAGGATTACTTTAAATGGAAAAAATAAAGACAGTCAAATGTGGCTTGGAAAAAGAAAGGAATTATTTGATTCGTGCTCTTCATGCTTGACTTGTTAATTCAAATGGCACTGTGGATTGTGAAGTAGAAGCACATAGTAATGAATTGGTATACTGATGTAGATGCGTGTATGATAATGTCTTTCTGCTACATTTGACATGAAAGAGTCAAGTAGAGTTTGTTTATTACAATTTAATCTATTTGTGCTATCCTGTATTTGACGCGAGGATCATACCTGTTGCTCTTAAAGGCAGGAATTGCCCTGATATATCAAAGCGGGAGGGAGGGAAGGAGTGTTGAGTTGTTTAGTATCCTTTGTTTAAAATATCAGGCATTGATGACTTGTTCCTGTGATAGATGCAGTCAGACTTCCAATGCCTTCAGCTGCTTACAATACAAACAGATAATTCCTTTGATTCAATAGATATGCCGAGCTGAAGAGTGTTATTTTTAAAAAAGGACTTTTTGTAGACTTTAATGATTATTTTGAAGCACTATTCAGTGTATAATTATTCTTTAATTTATCATCGCTTTATACGGAATGATATGTCACTTTATAAACATCATTCTACATCATCTTTACTATAAATGAGTTGATTACACAAGTAATTCTTATTAAAACATTATCTTTAAAATGACGCCAATTAAACACAATGCTGTTAATGTGATTCAGCAGTGATGGGATTTGAGTAACAATGACTATTGTATGAAAATACGTCAAGTCCCAACACAATGATTACCCTCCCTTGGATTTCACGGTACCAATCATGTCTATCATGAACCTATTTAAATGATGAACTGACTTATTTTAGGAATAGAATATCAACACTTATTTGTTTCATCTTGATAGCAGTATCCTGCTTCACAGATCCATTCTCTTTCACTTGTAGTGATGATTATCTCTTATGCATACTTGTATTCAACGTTCTTTATAAAAAGTAAGCCATGACCCTGCTTGATAGTTATGACTGCGATTAGAGAGATAAAGGCACGTGTGAAAAAGTATAGACAATGTGTTGGATGATATCAGACACATTTAATATTGTCCAAAAGCATCTAATTCCGAAATAACATTTGAATCGTACGTTAAAAAGATGAATGTGAAAGTAGAGAGGGGCGCCTTTAGGTTTCAGATACGTAAAGATTGTACATCAACAGTTTATAAGCACATCATATGATGATGACGCTAGACCAAGTCACATTAACAATCGTTAGCACCAAAAGCCCTAAAGAAATTCAGGGGATAAAGTAGAATGGGATTGATATTAACAAAGGTAAATTTATTTATTTATGCAAAAATGAAAAAGGAAAGCATTTTTTCTTTAAAAAAATAATTTATGAATAGGCATTTTAAATGTGTTCTTTTGGAAATATTTTCTATAAAATGCATAAATGCTTAAAGGAAAGATGCCTAATAAAATAAAATTAGAATAAAAAAAGACCCAAATCAAACACTTACACGTCGACTAGCTTCTTCAAGGTCACTATCAGTCAACTTGTTTTTGTCATCATCACTAGGAATTTCATAAACACCGCCCAAGATAACAAAGGGGTGATAAGCAAAAAGGCTAAGGTCACTCATTTCAGTAACACCAGAAAGGACAAGGACAGGATCAATTTCAGAGCTGATACCAGCAACGATACTATAAAATATGTTTAGTTCCTATTCTCTTCTTTACACATCTTATACTTTACTCAGTATCCATACGATCACCAATAATACATGTCTCCAAACGACTCAAACCGAGTACACGTTGAGCATAACGCATGATCAAAGCAGAGGGCTTGCCACAGAAGAAGGCCTTGGTCTTTGTAACTAATTCAACACAGGCAGTGAAAGCACCAGTGGCAGGGATCTTACGACCTTGAGAGTCCAAGGTTTCGACATCCAAGTTGGTAGAGATCAACTTGGCACCGTTCTGAACCAATTGAACAGCCTTGGTCAACTTTTCAAAGTTATAGACAGCAGATTCACCAAGGACAACATAATCAGGGTTATGATCGTTCATGAAGAAACCCTTGTCATAAAGAGCATAAGCAAGACCAGGTTCACCAATCACATAGACAGTACCACCCTATGTATGTTCATGTCAGTCTAAATCTCACTCAATCCTCAGAGACTTACCTCAGGCATTTGAGAAGCAAGGAAGTAGGCAGTAGCTTGACCAGAAGTAAAGAAATGATCTTCAGTAACATCAATACCAAGACGACCCAACTTTTGTTGTAATTCACGAGGAGTAGGAGCAGAGTTGTTTGTCAAGAAAAGGAATTTTTTGTTATTCTTTTGCAAGAATTCAACAAATTCTTTTGCACCAGGCAATAATTTAGATCCCTAATTTAGATAACGCCACTTTTTTAGATAAAGCACATAAAACTCAACTTTAATAACTTACATGATAAATAACACCATCCATATCAATAATATAACCCTTCTTTTGACGAATAGCTTCTAAACGTTCGGTGTGAAGAACAGGATCACGAAGCAAAGCCCAATCTCTAGCAGAAATACCAGCTTCATTTGTGAAAGCTTGAGAATCTTGACCTTGATTGGCTAATTGAGCAGCAAAATTGGCAGCTAAATCGCGAGTTTGATCAGGAGTGACGATAGTAGGAGGAGTAGACATTAGAATAAGAAAAAGATGAAAGAAAAAGAAAAAGAAGAAGAGTAATGCAAATATGAAGAATTTAAATGAACCTAGTCTTTTTTTTTTTTGCTGGGTTGATTATGGTTTAAACCTAAATCAGTGTTATCATGATTCAAATCAACAAGTACGTCATTCACTTTATTGTTTATTCAACTTGCCCTTTTAAAAAGTGGGTGTGAATACAGAGATCTGTCAATTAAAAATAAACTCCGTATTCTACAACTGAGATTCAACCTCACGAAAATGGTTTGATGTACCCGTGCCTTTTTTTTAATTTTTAGCGCGTTTTATTTATTAAAGAGTACCCAGACGATAAAATTACGTAATTTACAAGTTGTACAAGATATACGCCTCACCTTCTCTCTCTCTCTCTTTCTCTTCCGGTATAGCTTAATCTAATAGATCAACAGCAGCTAAAATAAAATAAAAATTCTTATTCGATCCATTCTTTTCTTTTATACAACTTACATTGAAACAGCAGACAAACCATCATGATAGAAATCATACTTAACGGATTTAACTGATGAAACGTAGTTGCTGAAAGTGCAAAGAATATAATCGCATTAAAAATTCTTGATATACAAATGATATATGATCTGTGATGAGCTTTGTTCTTTTTTTAGTAAAAAAAACCTTATTTTGAATTCCTTCATATTACCTCCTTTCACGGGTGTATTGACTAATTTAATAAACGCATTAAAGCATAGAATCAATCCGCCCGTCACCCAAAAGAATTTCACTATAAATTCATCATTTGAACTTTCTTGGCTTGTCTCGCTGTGTGATGTTCCTGTAAGAACGCCGATAAGCCCAGTTAATGCTATACCAAATGCGACTTGTACAAGATGTAAAGGAAAATGAAGGTACATCCAAATCGAACTCATCCTAGTCTTGGCTACAAACTACAAAAATGTCAGTAAAAAAAAAAAAAAAAAAAGACAGGTTGTCTATTTTCTCTTACTTCTCCATTAAAATCATCAAAATACATGAAAAAATAACAAAAGATGATGGCAACACTAAACATGATAGCAGTCCTAATGAAAAATAAAAATCAAGTTTAAGAGAGAGAAAGGGACGTTTGATTTACATGATACTTGGATCAGGATTTGAATTTATGCCTGATAATCCAACAGAGGAAGCCACAGTCTGAATGAATCCCAAGCAATTTTCGCCCAAGACGATCAATGTGAACAAACCAAAGCGTTCTCCTAGATGAGATGCGGCCAGTGATACACGACTGTTTGTCTGGAGAAAGAGATGAACTAGCAATTCAAAGCCGATGCTTACATACCAAATAATATAACGTTTGGTCATATTTTCAAGATATAAGAGAGAGACGCCCCACAGGATGATAGAAATTGTGCTGGCTGCTACATATGTACCAAGAGGTCGACGAGATGCTTTAGAATGAGCTCCGAGCGAGACAAAGAAGAGGATGGAGTATTGGATTAATAGGACTGCCTTCATAACTAAAAAGGAGTTAGATGTCTAAACAAAGTCTGGAGGTTTTAGTGTATTTACTCATGTAGCCAATAATAAACCATTTGGGATTTGTATCATACGTAGGACTTGACCCAGCCATGATAACTACAAAAGGGTAGATGAGCAAAACAGCTTTCAAGCTATAGATTCATTTTACTTAATCCACAAAGTTCAATAATCTTGTATAAATGATGTACAACATCCCCACTATCATATCGAGAAGAATACCTATGATAATCATGAGCTAATGCTATCTTGTACAGTTTGATATGTTTACAAGGCACTTGAACACCACGTCCACCACATTACAACAAACCATGCAACATATTTACCAATTTGCTCGTGTGATACGATATGAGCAGAGTGTGTAAAGTTACTTTGGTCAATGTATGAGCAAAAAAACAGTGAGACATTCAGAATTGTATTTACCTAAGCCATCCTACATAAAACACGTCACCCAATAACTCTACCCAAGTAGCAGAGGATTCTTCACCGATCTCATCCGATAAATCAGGATCAGGTACACTGTAGAGCAAGTTAGTTTGTATCAACAGGGCATACATGATGATTTGTACATGAACAGTGGTTTTCTCTTTTTAGCAGTGTGTTCTACAGCGATTTTAAAAGAATGAATTTGTGCATATACATTGTCATTGAGTTCGATAAATATATCATCTAGTATTCTTGAAGACATTTGCTCTTTGGTTTCATTCAACCTATCGGGAGAGACATAGTCCATGTTGTCTTTTGCAGTCATGATGGCTTCTTCCTTTGTAGGGTCTCTTGGAGACTTTGAAATCTCACAGGGTAAACCTTGAGAGCTGTTTCCTCCTGGATAAACAATGCGTTATTTGAACAGTCAACATGCTTTTCGTCATTCTCTTTACTCGAAATCTCGTGCTTTTTTCCTTTCAAATCGACAGTTTTATGAATCTTGATTGAAAAATTTCTCTTGGTTTCTTCCAGAAAATCAATGAAATCATCCGTGTCTTCAAACGTTTTTAATTCTGCTATTTCTTCTTGAGTTAAGCCAAGCTAAATATAAAATCTAAGTTTCTGTAACCGTCAGCTTTAGTCAATAGCCTTACGGGTCCCTTGAACTGGTTGATTTTTTCATCTGTGAGCTGAATGAATTGATCACCCACGAGGTGACGGAAATGAATGACTATTCAAATATGCATTAGGTTACGATAATATATTGCTTTCATTACTTAGTCTTGTTTGTATTTCACTGCTATCGGTCAAGGGTTAGTACGATATCTATAGACAAGCTGGGGATCTTTACGTGATAGGTTCTTGTTCTTCATTTCCAACGCCTTGTAAAGAACCTGTTGATTCCTTGTGCTTTTCATTCCAGTCTCTCTTTTCTTGGTCATAATCTTCTTGTCTTTGGCGATGTAATTTGAATTCCTTGAACGGGTGTAATATGACATCACCTATGGTCTCTGTACCATGCCTTCTCAGAGGCCTTCCTTTAGGATCATGAAGTGGATTGATTTCTGTATGATTCCTTCTCAAGGCTGTGTGATGTTTTTTTGTATCAAGATGAGAGCTTCCTTTCGTCGATCGAGTATCATTGGAATGAATAGATTGGCTTACAATGATTTCAACCTGTTCAAATGATGGTCTTTCTTCTGTTAAACTACTTGAAATGGATATTGTATTGGTGCCTCTAAATGCAGGCCCCGTTGTATTATCATGATTCATTTTCATAAGAAAAAGTGAAAGAAAAGGAGGAAAGTTTATTTAAAAAAAAACGCATGGTTTCCTACTTCAGAACACTGTGTTTGTTTATAGATGTGAAATAAGCCAATCTAATTTAAAAAGTAGTACACTCATTTGTAGATCAACAAGGGAAAAAAAAAACTTTACTGTTTAGTGCATATCACCGAAATATTCAGTTTTTAAGTCTTGAACTAGAATAGAAAAGTACAAACTTTCTAGTCAAAACTTCTTTTTTTTTCTCTGGTTATTTTGCTTTAACACAATGACGAAATGATTGTATCGGAATGAAAAAAAAAAGAACATTTGGAGTTAAGGGAGGTCATGTGTCCCGTTACTCGGTCAAGAATAAGGAGAGAAATATAAAGATTGCTAGAGCATAGAAAAGTAACTGAAAGAGTCACTTGGGACATGGTGCAGTGAACAGTGTATTATTAAAATGGCAGCACCAGATAAAACTGACTTCGGTTGACAGACTGTGTCATTCTTTTTTTGGACTGAAATTACAAAAAAGGACAGAATGTCAAATAGGCACTTCCGAGTGACCCGATCACCAGAAATTAGAGGTTTGAATCCAAAGAATACTTTAAAGGTGTTTTAACTGACAAAAGAAACAATTGTTATATTGAATACCACTCATAAAAATATCAGAAAAGTAAGAGGCGATTGTATTTTTTATTAGGGACCCTACATCGCCTGTTTTATTTCAAAGGACCAGCTCATAACTGAATCAAATTGACCAAGGTTCAATAACCTATTGCTAAAGAAACATTAGATTAATTGATAAAGTAATGAATCAATTTCAATAAAAGCTAGATCTTTGTGCAAATCTTTATAATTTCACTTTAGATTAAAAAAAAAAAGTAAAAAGATATGTGTTACTGCTTTATTAACATGCCAATCACATAAATGACCAAAAAATTGAAGTATATGAATTATATGCTGTTTATAAAGCTTCAAAAGATCCCCTTATAATTTAACCAAATTGAATTGCTTGCTACCTTTCTATCAAAACAAGCTACATTTTTTTCTTCTTCTTTTAACCAAGCGGAATGTTAAAATTCAACCAATCAAAATTTTATAAATGATATTTAATCATGCCACTTCTTTTTTTTCCTAATGATGCGATATATTCAGGAACAATCAAAAGCGAGTGGTATGATTTTTTTTTGATAAAGTTATCTGGGGAAATTCCTTTCATATATAAAAACAAGGTTATCTCTCTCTCTCTCGCTTTCTTTCTTTATCAAACAATCATGTCTGCCCTTGCTCAATTTCTCAAGAAATCTCAAAAACCTGAAGTCTATCCTATCATCGGTATCTTATCTTTTGCTCTAGTGGGTGCTGGCTTTGTAGGTGTTCGCGCAGCCAAAGCCCCTGATGTTGCTTGGGATCATAAATCAAACCCTTATCCATGGCAAGATATCAAAGAAGGTGAACAAGTGAAACTCCTTGCATTAAATCAAAAGTATGAACGTCGTTGGGAACGTACCAAGCTATAAACAAGTCTCTTTTGTCTTAATAGACCTGTAGAATATATTTAATTTCATGTATCATAACACCGTAAATAAAATTTAATTGTTTTGTTGGATAGAATTTGGTTTTGTACTTGCTCTTACAAAAATCATTCGTACACATCTTAAACCCTTGCTATTTTGGATTGATATGCGTCAACGAAAATAGATGATTTTATGCTTCAACAGTCTTTGAACCCTGAGCCAGATTCTCTCAAGATTGTCAAGTTAACTTTTTTTTACCATTGTTGTACACAAAACTTATTTGAAATTGGTGGTAAGGACAAACATGAATAATGGGAAATGAAAGTAATTAAATGGTCTTTATTTTTATTATTATTTTCGACCCAAACATTGTCTTATCTTACATCATCTCACTATAAAGTATGTTGAATCCAGAGCCAAATATAATCTCATAAATATAAATTCAACATGCTCTCCAAACTCTGACCAGTGTTTGACCACAGACACACTACCTCAAGCATACCTTGAACTCTTTTGTAATGATTCAGATACTGCATCAAGAGAAACTTTTATTTTTCAAGCATCATTAACATTTGGTTTTAAGAACGAGATGTGTTTCATTGTATTATGGTATGTCAAGTTCTGTACAAAGCTTCAAGCGAAAAGTGTTTTTTTTTTTTTAAAAAAAAAAAAAAAAAAAAAAAAAAAAAAAAAAAAAAAAAAAAAAAAAAAAAAGATCGCAGAGAGGCTAGAGCAGGTTATCTATTCTGATTAGACCAAGACTCTTTAATAATCATTTCCTCTAATCCACAGAGTATATATATTTTCATAGGTACTTTAGCAAATGGTTTATTAACTCCATATTATTTAGTAATTGAAAGAGCTATACATAAAAAAAGTTATGAGAACTGATTGAATTACACATAAAAGGCAAGACGGTGCAGATTCTTTCAGTTTGAATAGAGACAGTGCAATTGATTCTCAAATCAAAGCAGATCCACACAAAGAGCTGTCTTTAATACAAGATTGATATACTAGTTATGAAATGGGTAGAAGTTAGACTATGCCTAGTCCAAAGCTATCTCAGCATAATATTACACACGCTCATATATTTTTTCTCACGCTTGGTTATTTTTTAATTTCACTTTTTTCTTTTTCTATTTTTTTTTTTGGGTTTGCTAAAATGTTTATTAGGCCTTTACGTGTTATTCCTTCTTATTTACCAAAAAGATTTATTTCTACTGAAGTAAGCAAAGAAGCGTTCCTTGAACATTTAGAGGGAGGCATTGCTGTTCTTCAATTAAACCGTCCTGCTTCAAGAAATGCATTATCTGTTCGATTGGTAGATGAATTTAGAGCTGCTTTAGCTGAAGTTCGTTTTTCAGGGTATGAAAGTAAACAATCGTTCTTATTGTTATGTGTATTCATCAAAATAATAATCATAGCAACTCAAGAGTATTGATCATAAAAAGTGCTGTCCCTGGCGCCTTTTGTTCTGGTGCTGACTTAAAAGTATCCACAAAAAGTCTACTTAAATCTCTATGCATAATACTCATTGAATACGATAGGAACGTGCAAATATGACACCTATTCAAGTTACTCAGTTCTTGTATAATCTCAGAAAGGCTTACAGAGAATTGGAGGTGACTAGTAAAAAAAAAAAAAAAAAAAAAAAACCAAACTTACAATTAAAATAGACACTGCCTATTCCTACCATTGCTGCTATTGATGGTCCCACTTTTGGAGGTGGTTTGGAAATGGCACTCTCTTGTGATATCCGTATAGCAGGTCCATCTTCTAAAATGGGATTAACAGAAACAAAACTGGCCATTATTCCAGGGTAAAATAGATTGAGCATATATCTTTCCCTTTTAAATAATACAACCATCAGTGCAGGAGGAACTCAAAGATTACCAAGACTTATTGGTGTTGCTAAAGCAAAGGAATTAATATTCACAGGTGAAATTTTGGATGCAAACAAGGCAAAAGAATATGGAATTGTCAATCACTCTTCAAATGACAGTGCTTATGAAAAAGCATTGGAACTGGCGAAATCCATCTTGCCGCAAGGTCCTATTGCTATCCGTATGGCCAAGTTGGCTATTGATCGCGGCGCTCACTTGGACATGTAAGTTGATCTGCTTAAACTTGTGCCATCTCTTTAAAATAATTTTTATTATCAGGGATTCGGGTCTAGAAATTGAGCAGTCTTATTATGCACAAGTCATACCGACAGAGGATAGATTAGAGGGTCTGAAAGCATTCAAAGAAAAGAGAAAACCAACGTACAAAGGAAAATAAATGGGTATAAACAATTGCAAGGGATAAACGGTTATCAATAAACCATGTCGTTTATGTCTTTTTATTAAACAAGTTGTCTTTATCCAAAAAGAGATAGGGAATGATTATTCCATACAATTGTGCTATCTGTGAGATTAGATGCTATAAAGAACATTAAGGTGTTTAATAAGACGGGTACAATGTTCGTTTTATATCACCATAAATATCCTTGCCGCCAACGATTGCATCATCTGACACTTTGCATATATTACGTGCGTACACCTCTGCGACCTTTCTCTATTCTGAATCTATTATTTTCTCGTCAGCTGAATGACATAGACCATGGCGCATTTCGTACTTTAGTAACTTTACTAAATTTTGTCATTTTTAGAGCTAGCATTCGGGAAACAGGTATATACACCGTATCAATGCCGAGAACAAAGACTGCTTAGTATATACATCATAACCTATGTTCAAGCACAATATTTTATGATGGCTCTAACACAAATTAAATAGGAATCATAATCCGCCACCGTTGTCTACATCAGCTTGTCCTTTTCCTTTATTGTGGACTTTATTCAATTGGTATTATTATTGCATTGGTCGATACAAATGATCTTCGCCACAGCGGCATTTGAATAAGCTACATTTACAAAAAAAATCTAGAAAAGTTTATTTTTCCTTTTTTTTCCTTTTGGTTCTGGAGAAATGTCAGATATCAACATTAGCACGACTTCTTATGAAGAAGCAATGAATCTTTCAGATTTGGACGAGTATGAATTTCCTAATGATTCTATGAGTACTGTGGATGAGCAACCAAATACACCCAGTACAAAAAATGACACTACTCTAGATCCACCCATTAAAATTCGAAAGAAGCCAGGTAGAAAGCCTAACCCTGCCTCACCTGCACTCCGTAAAGCCCAAAACCGTGCTGCACAGAGAGCCTTTAGAGAACGAAAAGAACGACATACAAAAGAACTCGAAGCTGGCATTCGCACCTTAAAGGAAGAACGAGACAGGTTATTAAAGGAAAATGAAAAAGTGACGGATGAGAATGAGGTATTGAAGGCAGAGAACTGGTATTTGAAAGGTATTGTGCTCTCTTTGCAACTCATCTGTTTACAGCAAGGCCTCGTTATTCCTCAACACTGTCCCCATATCAATGAAGAGACGTTGGGCGTTTTAGCACAATCCATCCCCCAAAGTATATCGTCTTATCTGAATGTGAATGCTAAAAACAAACTACAGCTTTCTTCACGGGTTTTCAAAAGGACAAGCGAACCGCAGGTCGGATCACAAGACGTGTTTCATACAACTCAGCAACAACAGCAATGCCAACAACAACAACAACAACAATGTCAACAGCAGCAACAAGCACCTTTGTATGATCCACAGCAGTCTTCACCTATGAACCAGTGGAATGCATATCATACACCCAAACCAGACTATGCTCAGTCGGATGAAGCTTACTTTAGCAACATGCCTCCTTTATCACCGGTGACAGTATCAGAAAAAAGTAGCAGTGGCAATGAAATACCACGACATGTACCGAATGAACCGGTTATTTCCAATTTGGCAGCCATTCAATCATTACGTCTTCAACTTCGTTTACAGTCTGCAAGTATGCACATACCCTGTACTTCTGCTGCCACACAACCTACTCTTTTACAGGTAAAATATCCATCATTTCAAGACATACTTTATTTATCATTATCCCTAGTTGACCATTCCTCATGATCCACGTATTGATTTGATTCCTGCTGCCCATATGCGGGATAGAATGATCTTGTTTAGAGACTTGTTTGATTTGGATGATTGTTTTCGTTGTCTTTTAAGTGGCTCTGTCTTTCATGGAGGAGATCCTGCTGTTGCAGGCAATTGGCAGTTACCAGTAGAATTCTTTGAGAAATATTGGTTCTTGACGATTGATTATAACCTAAGACGATATACAAACGAATGGAGAAAAAAGCAAGGTTTAGAAGAGATTCAGTTACCGACAGCATCAACAGATATACCATCTCAAGAACCATCAGATATTTCACAGATGCAAC
Source organism: Rhizopus delemar RA 99-880 (assembly GCF_000149305.1). Classification (NCBI taxonomy): domain Eukaryota; kingdom Fungi; phylum Mucoromycota; class Mucoromycetes; order Mucorales; family Rhizopodaceae; genus Rhizopus; species Rhizopus delemar. The sequence goes on from NW_027137835.1 coordinate 1,773,303, forward strand.
TTGCTGATGGGTTCAGCATGATGGGAATATCGCCTAACCAATCATTGTCTTCTTCGCTTTGGGATGATTTTAGTGAGTTTTTTTAATATGAAATCAAAAAGGATTCTAACAATTTTATACTTGTAGACACAATGCTGTCTTCATCAACAAATATGAATCGTGTGCCTTTTTAAACCTGGAAACTGTTTTTGCGTATGTAAATATATCGTATTCTTTATTTATAGTATGTTACAAAATATGTGTGTATGTGTATGTGTATAATAAAATGCTATTCTTTTTTTTTTTAAAAAAAAAAATGTGCAAGTACAAAGCTAATTCTACACCAACTGTGATTGGGCATTTTTAAGTCTTGATACCAATTCGTTTTCTTGTTCTACTTCATGAATTCTCATTTTAGGGATAAATCTATCTTTCAAAGCGAGTTCGTATACTTGATTGTATTCATGTACAGGGCCTTGGTAGTGTCCTTTATCCCAAGATAAACTGATGGCACCACGAATCATTCGTAAGATGAATTCTTCACGAAGTGCTTTGTTGTTACGAATAAAGAGCTGATAGTCTGCTGCGGCGTCTGCGATGGCTGCTGCCAGAGATGCTTCCTGATCACTATAAAGGTAAGCATTGTAATACTCATAGCTTGTCAATGTAGCGCCCTTTTCCGTCTGTTTTCTGGGGTCTGGATAGATCACCTTCACATTTCCTCTTTGATCAGTCGGTCGATCAATCAGGGCCTCTCGCATTCTACCTGCACCCGTAGAGATGACAGCGGATCCAAAAACAAGCCCCTCAGCAGCCTGAAGAGCCAAATCGTTAGGATCAGGGCTAGGCACATAGACAAAATCGGCAGCAGCTCTGCAGTAGATGCCAAATCGACGCTCGTCCTTGGCCAGCGAAATAATATGCACATGTTCTGGATAGCGCTTCTGGATCGCCTCCAGCCGTTCAAATGGGTAACCTTTTCGCGTGCCGAGAATGATGAATCGCATGTTATTTTCTACAAAGAGTTTGGCGGCCCTTTCAAAGCTCTCGAGCCCAGCATCGTACACAAACTTGCCATGAAAGAGGACGACGGGCCGTTTCATGTCTGCATTGCGCAAGATACGACGCTTAATCAAGAATCGCTTTGCTTTATCCTTGGCTACATGGACAAAATCCTTGGTTTGCTCAGGTAACGTCCAGTAGGTGGGAATATCGGGTATGGTCAGAGCGAGAGGGTGGGATGGATCAGTTGAATGGAGCAAGGGCTGATCGTGAATCATGTCAAGTGCATAGTGTGGATAGAGCATTGATTTGTTGAGCAATTTATCCGAAATGAAGGGGTGTTCCGTACTGTAATAATCAACCGCTTGATTAATGCCGTAGAATCGAGAGCCTTGTGCCTTTCGAAGCAAACCATCCATGACCAACTCCTTCAAGTAAAGGTCTTTTCTTCCTTCAACAACATCTGCTGCCAAAGCATGGTCCGCAAATGTCACAGCATCTGCGCGATCGACAGCAAACTTGGACATGAACATGCGGCCGCCGTAGGTGTACTTGTGGAGCTTTTCCCGATCGACGGCTGGATGATCCAAAAATTTACGAACACTACGGAATGAATTGGCGTATTTTAATTCATCTTGGTGATCATGCATTGTATAGATAATAGCTGGAGGTCGAGGTCCAAGATCATCTGCTTCCTTTTTGTCTTGCAAGAATTTAGCCACATAGGCATTCGAGACACCGTGAATGTGAACAATGTCGACGCGAGGCACAACCCGGATGGGAGCAAAGATCGATTCTTCGTCACTGGCGGTTGCCTTATGGGCCAAGAAGGCAGCAGCAGCCTTGGCAAAGTATTGATCACGCCATTCCTTAGGCAATACAGGGCTCTCGTCATGAATCTCTTCTGGTGTACGGCTCTTGAATGCCTGAGTAAAGGGCCTTTTGTTGGCCGCGCTGATCATATAGACTGGGACAGCGTCGGTTGGAGCTGGTAGTCTTTGAGGTGTGATCAGGACAGAGGTGTTGACGTTATTGATCATTTGCCATTCGTATTTACTAGGTGCCTGTACAGGAGGATTAAAGGCATGCACCATTTTAAATACACGAAACTCCAAGATGATTGTCTGCCCTGGACGGCTGCCTCGCATTTCTATCGCCATTTCGAGCTCAGTCTTTGTTGCCAACTTTCTCATGAATGAATACATTGGCATGACAATAGCTACTTTGGTTGAACCGGATGCCTGTTGAGCAGCAGCAAGTCCTGTTACGTATCGACCAAGATCTGATGTCACAGCAGGACCAAATTCTTTAGTGACATGGTATACTCTAGTACCTTTTTCTATTTTGCTTTGTACGTCTGTATCAAGATGTGTATATTTTATAATGGGGTATTGTCTCTTTACTATAAATCTCAATAGAATGAATACCCACACAATTTAATAAGGAAAACTATATCTACCAATCGTAACCAATGGCCTTTCATCATGCAGTAGAGTATAACTTGTACAAAGCATAATTAATTCAACTAATATTAACAAGAGTACAAATAAGCTCAAAAAGTTCCACCAGCTCCATTTTCTATCTTTTTTCATATGAGTTGAAGACCTGTTAATAAATGTCGAGATGAAGGACGACATGACAGAACGTTGAACGGGTGAAATGAGTGGAGAGTCGTCTGTTGAAGATAAGTCTTCAGATTCAGTCATAATAAGGAGAGGAGTAAAGAAGAAGAGAAATAGGAAAGAAGTGTGCAAGATCAAATATATCTTTTTTTTTTTCATCTATTTTTGTGTGCCTCGATCCTCAATATGAAATCTTCCACTAATGACGGAGTTCTTACAAAATTATAGTTATTGAAGTATTCGTGTAACTTTTTAAAATGAGCCAAAAGAAGAATAAATTTTAATTTGTACAAAGGGGAAAATAGAAAGAAAGAAAGACACTTGTTATTTAATGAAAGCAACTTTTTGTGGTTACAAATTGTTTTACAATGAACTTTTTATGAAAATCCAAAAAAACCCAGATACTCGGTGTGCATCACACAAGTAATGTTGTACAAAAGCACAAATAGCAGAAAAAGGTAAAAAAAATACCCGTGCTTTTATTCGCCCAAGGGCAAATCACTTTTTGGCTAAAAACAGTTATTATTTCTTTTTTCCTTTAGTCAACACGTGTCTTGGCTTGTGCTATAATAAAAGTGAAAGGTATAAAAGTAAGGAAAATGGCTCTACTCTAGTCTGTTCAAAAAAAAAAAAAAGTAGCTTATCTGTTGTACTACTAAAAGCTTTGATAAAACAATGTATTTTATAATTCACATCATCTTTTATTCACTTCAAAGTATCAGACTTATTATTTACTTTTAAAATCAATTAGTTTTACCATCATTTTACTTGTTTGTGTGGATGAGAGGTGTCTTTGTAGTATTTCCATTTTAAATTTAGACTACTTTAAAAAAAGCAACTTGGTGTATTCTATAATGAATTATTACAAAAGTGCAAAAGATGTTTAACGCCGAATTGTAAACGGATAGCTTTGGATATTCTTTCTGAACTTGACTGATGACAATCTTGTGCAAAATAGACTTTAAATATTAATTATTAGTATTTTAGTGATAATGGTAAATGCCCTATGTAATTGCTGGAAAATAAAAGAATCTTGCAAACTTTCTTGATGAAATTCAAGTTTGATATTGTAGGAAGGATACAAGCATATGGTATTCGGTTTGCAGCGTACAAATGGTCTACTTTATGCTTTAAAATAAGTAAAAATAACTCCATGCCGCAGAATTATATTGTTAGATTCCATCAACTCTTTTATTAATTGAATCAATCTTTTAATTTGACACTTGCTAAAGTCAAAACTACATTTCACAAAGGAGAGATTCTTGATGCTACGCTACTCATCAAGTCATGCTCATTTCTATTGCTATTCTTGTTAGCATCATGGATGATACTAATCTCTGTTTTATATTGGATTTAACGAGAGAACAATTGCTTTCATCTTGACAAGGAGAAAATCGACTAGACAGAGACACATTAGATAAGGATTATTGAATACAATCAAAGGAATGATTATACAACAAAATATTTATTTTTCTTACAATCCTTTCCATCATCGATATTCGTGGCCTCACAAAATAAACTTTTTCATTCTCCATTATGCTTTCATCAAACATGTATAGGCTACAGAGTGACTTTGTCTAACTTTCAGTAATATCAGAGAAAAGCGTCTATTTCAAATTTATAATCCAAAATCAAAAGGAGTTTGTGGTTTTTGTTTATCTGAACTTTTTCTTTTCCTGCTATTCCCATAGACTTGTTGTTTAATGTCTATTACAATCATTAAAAGCACATTCGTCTGCTCTTCTCTTTTCATTTTAAAATTGCATAGATGTGTTCAACCATCTAGTTGTAGTTTGATGACTTCTTTATTCAGACTGAGAGTTTCCTAATCAAGTGATGCTCGTCCTTTAGGTGCAAAAGAATTGTTTCATCATCCAATTTTATTTTCTTGTAATCTTTCTGCCTTTTTACTAGGAAAAAGAATAGAAAAGGAAAAAACTGCAAACAACATCTGAAGAAAAGTCTAGTGTTGCACGCATTATATTTACCAGAAATAGGACTTAATTTTTACTTCTGCCAAATAATATGACTAGCAGCCAACTTTAAAACATCTGAATCATTAATGGATTACCCAACTAGCTCGAACACATTGGTAATTGTATGAAAAGGTAACAAATTTTTAATACTAAAAAATAAAAATTACACCTTTTCAAATTCTCTGAAACTTTTAGATGATCAAGTACAAAAGCACCATCACTTGTCTAAAAACGAAATTATCTCATCTACTCTTAAATACTTGTAAAGTACAATAAATCATATCTATAATAACCAAGCCTATGGCATATGGTATCTGTTACATGGCTATTCACTGTATTATGTCAGATATTAAACGTGAATTCAGAAAGAGTATATAGATGACATATTAACTCAATACCAAGCACAAAAAACATCTAGTATCGTCTCAAGGATTTAAATATTTTTTTATATTTCATTAAAAATCAGTCTTTTGATCTGTTCATAATGATACATTACTGACTTCCGTTCTTGTCCATGTATTTTTCTGTGGAATAGTGCGGCGGTATCTGAATAAAAATAATAAAGGAAGAGGAAAGACAAAAAGTTGTATTTAAAAGACTGCTCAAATAACCATGCAAGACTCTATGTTGTACAGGAAACCTGTCAATTCCTTTTTATTTTAGTTGAATGAAATTGAAGATTGCCTGTCTGGATAAATTCTTTCTTGGATATTCTTCATATCTGGTACACCAATCTCAGTCTATGAAAGAGTTATACGATCAATTCTAACAATAAAGGACAGATTATTACCCTATTATTAGTACTACTATTGTAGTCAGAACGTGTTGAGTTATAGTCTGTAATGGTAGTAATAGTCGAACATCTATAAAATCCGCATCCCTTTATATAAAGAAGTCAACACAGGTATAAATAGATAAGATTACACATACGTCAGACCAGGAAGATCTACAACACCAACAAAAGCTATGGCCACAATAGGAACAGTCAACCTTATTACATCCTTCATCCCTATTAATCATAATCGAACAGTTTGGGCATTGACGACTGTTATTGTATTAATGTATGGTGATGATATTATTCACAATAACTTGCCTGTTCTCTAGCTTCCAAACGATAGTATTCTTTATTTCATTGTTTAAGTTTGTATTTATGACTAAATGCTTCATATTTTCTTCACAAGTTAAAGATTGATGTGAATCATATCCACAATGTAAGCAAATAGAAGACTGACAATTAGAGCTACAGTAAACAATGAGCACAGGTATCATGATACGATCAATCGTTACCAATTCATATTTGGAAAGAAGCTGATGTGATTAAACTGTAGTTGTTTCCAGACATCAGGATTGGTGGCAGCTTTTAATAGTAAAAGAGAGATTTGATATGAATAATGATGTTGGTACTTTTTGCTTGTACTGTAATGTGTAATATGACTCCTCTCAAACTGAAATATATCTTTTATCAACTGTTTATGTACTCTCATCAACTTTGTTTCATTTATCTTTTGTTCACTAAATAGTCTGATCCAATCATAAATCGCTCTGTGATCCTTGTCTGCGATGTGCTGTTCCTGTTTTGGACAAGATGACAACATTATGTTTAAAAAGTCACAAATAATGCTATTTGTGTATAAGTGAGAATGATCAAGGATACCATCAACTTACCTGGATTGCTGATGGAGGTTGGTGACTGTAGGTTGATGTACACAAGGAACTATTTCTATTTCACAATGAATACAGGCACGAGTATAAGACTTGTAAGGTGCATTATATTTATCATAGAGTTCTACAATAGACCTTGGCACATATCGACTCCATTCTTGTTTACTTATCACTTCATTACAAACAGGACATTTGATTGTAGTCACACTCAAACCCCATGATGACTTTACAACCTGAGCAATATATCTGATTGTAGTTTAGCACTAATAAATCTGTTGCTATCGTTACCCTTACTTTATAAAACATTCCAAACAAAATTGATCTCGACAACTTTCTACACACAAATTATGCTGCGCATCAAAGCAAATAGAACAGCGATCAATAAATATTTCCATTTGGTCTTCTTCTTCAAAAGAACTTGCTATTGAATCATCATCGTCTTGATACATTTTTTTTTCTTTTGATTTTGATGAAAAAAGAATGAAAGAAAAAGAAGAAAAAAGGGGTCAAGAAAAAAAAAATACACAGACTGTGGGTTTACAGAAAAAAATGATAACAGTAAGACACCCCTTGTGATGCATATATCGACAAATCAAAAGCAAACTTTTTTTGTGTGGGATAATTTATGCATTGAATTTACATAGTCACTCTCTATTTTTATGAATGTTTGTGTTATGCAGACAAGTATTATGATGCTTGTACAAAAATAGGGTATTGATATCCATGTAACAGGATCGTCTTATTCATTATCCCCTGTCTCGTCTCCCCCTCTCATTTCCCTTGATAACGTTCAGTAACCATAACTGAGTTTACGAAAACCTGTAAAAAATAATACGACAAAGCTCACAAAAATATAACAATAGTAGATCAGAAGCAAAGTCCCATGAGGTTTACATTTGAAAAAGAAAATAAGCATCTATCTTGTTATCAAGTTTCTAGATAAAGCAAAATTAACATTCCCTCTAAAGTTGAATTGTTTAAAAGAATATAAAAATAAATGTATTTGATAAAGAAACTATATACTTTTTTTTTAATGTCTATAGATTTGATGATAGCAAGTTTACACCTCTCAAAAAAATCTAAATGAAAATAACAATTAAATAAACATTTTATGGTACTTCATTGGCCTCATCTTTCTCCATAGCCAATTTTTCTTCCATAGCTAATTTTTCTTCCATAGCCAAGTTTTCCTTCAACTTATCTGCGATTTTCTTGCGAAAATCCGAAACGTTATCCATCACGTTCTGGAGACCACCAAAGAACCAAGGATTTGTATTCTTATCGATTTGAATGGGCTCATTTGGATTTTTCCTGATAGATGGAGTGGAGACTTGAGCTGATGCGACTGCTGTTGGTTGGGCCTGGGCAGAGGCATTATTTTGAATATCACGAAAGACTTTGCTAATCACACTTTCAACAGCCTTAGCAGGATTATCCTCTTTTGCACTTTGATGAGAGTTGACTGGGACACTTGCTGTAGGAAGCAGTTTCTTTGTATAAAAAAGGTTAGAAACAGGATTGATGTCATGCATTTGCTTGTTGTCATGAGCGCTTTTCATTGAATTAAAGGAGGACTCAAAAGCTGCTTTGCCTTGATCAATAAAATTAAAATTCTCACTCTTTCTTCCAGGCTCAATACCAAATGCTTTTAAGAATCCCATCACGTTACTTGCCAAATCGCTCACAAAGTGACCAACCTCTGATATTTCGTCTACTCTCTTCTCACGCCTTCTTTTCTTTTCTTGCTTCATGTATAAAACTGAGGTTAATTGCAGGTGATTCTGTTCAAGGAATTGCTTGATGTCAAAATACCGGTCTACGATCACCGATTGATCCTTTTGAGGTTGTTCAAATACAGTAAATAGGTAACGATGGTTAGGTACAGTTTGTTTGTAAGGAATTTGAGTACGTGCTGATGTCCCTCCATTTTCAACACCTTTTGTTATCGAGGAGGATAAGGAATTAAGATAAAGATCTGAAGATCAAATAGGTATTTTACCATGAATATCTGTAACAACCCAATGAGAAAGTCCAGTGTCTATATCAAACTTTTTTTTTGTTTGTTTATTAGAGCCAGCTTCCTTGTGAGAATGAAGAAAGATTTACCATAATCAATGTATAACCTTTATCAGGAGACGCTAATTCAAATGAAACTAGTGGCATTTGACTCGATTGCTCTTCAGAGAGTACCATTCCATTCTCTAAAGTGGTGTCTTCATATTGAACCCTGATCCCTATCTTGGGTTTAAATGATCTGAAGGCTACATGTATTATTTTAATAAGGCAAGTTCAATCTCCTTTTTTCTTTTACCTTTTGGAATGGTATTTTCCGTAATCGATTCTGGATTGATTTTACTTGCAGTTTCGGGATTCAATGCATAAACGATTGTTAAGATAATAAAAATAAGAAAAGATATTCGATTCATTAATGATAAGGAAGAGAAGAGGGGAAAAGTAAAAGGAATGAAGTAGCATATTTTATAAGCAAAGGCATGTTTTGTTAAGTTTAAAATTTTTTTAATTTTTTATAACAACTTCCAATAAATCTTCACTTTCTAATTCTGTATCAGCTATTGTTAAACCAAGATTCAACGGTTCGCCTTCAAAATAAAGCTGAATTTTTCCTTCAATTTTTGTTATTTTCTTGTACATTTCAGCAGCAGCAGATAATAATGTGCTCTGATTATAGTTTAATTGTAATTGTAATCATTGCCATGCACAAACTTACTTTTTTTACTCGTGCACTAATCTCTTTTCCATCATCTCCTCTTAGCTTTATTATTATTTTCTCATCCTCTTCTTCTTCCTTTATTTCTTCTTCCATCGCATCGTCACTCTGATTTAGTTTTAATCTTTTCTTTAATTTTATTTCTTCTTTCTTTAGTTTCTCTTCCCATACTTGCACAGGATAGACATCTAAAAAAATCATTTGTCTCTTTTAGTTTTTTTGAATAAAAGTCACTTACACATCGTATGAGTTTCGGGTCCAACCATACCAATACCAGCAGGTGTTCCTCTAAGAAATACCTTGTCCTCTTTATAGTTCAGTATCACTTCCTGCTTTTTTAATTTTTTATGTTTACAAAATGTGCTTAAGATTTTGTCAAATTGTTCATCCTGAAAATACAAAAAGTAATTGGTTATATTGTAAGTCGATCAGGAACATTATTTCCTCTTACATTCATCACAATCACTATCATTGGTTTTAATAACTTATTTTCATATTTTTGAATAGAATCATCCACATATTGTAACTTAATACTGATTTTTTCTGGTTTTACTGCTGTTTCACTAGATTCGTTCAAGTATGCTGCTATATCAGGATCCAAATCATCAACCCCAAAGTCTGAACGCACTTCCTTTATTTCTTCCTCTTCTTCCGATGACGACAATCTATTTTAACTGAAAATGAATTAAGGCTATACAATTACTGCAACCTCTTTTCTTATTATACAAAATAGGTTGATTTAACAATGTTACAGGCAGTCCTGAGCTTGTTGTATTGATTTGAGTTGATACGCTGCGTATTGACGAATCGTGCGCTCTACCTTTTCCTTTCTGTATATTTGATGGTATTGTTGGTTGGGAGGCGCTATCTGTCTTTGTTGAATAGTCAAGTACATTTTCTTGCTCTGTCTTTGCAAGCCCATTATGAAAATGCTTTGTTGGCTTTATTTGCTTTTTAACTAACCCTTCTTCTTCAGAAGAGTCCGAATCGTCCAGACCAAATTTTTTACCTACGTAAAGAAAGGATAAGCTTTTTGCGTGTCATTCTTCATTTATGTTGCAGCAATACGTTTATTTAAGGAAGCTATAAAAGACTTTTTGTTTCCCGAATCAACAATGTCGAAATCGCTCATTCTATGTTTAATTTTTTAAAAGAAACCAAAAAGCGAGATTTATGCATCTTTATAGTCAAGTCACACATATTCCTTATTTGGAAGCTATCTATAAAACCCAGTCTTCAACTTCAAAAAGGATGAAATGCACTCCTATAAAAAAAAATGTAAAGTTTAATAAAAAGACAGTAAAAATGCTTCGATTATGTTAATAATAGGTCTGAATTGGTTGTTTTTTTTTTTATTATTAAATTCAGTAAAAATTATGCAAATCACCTCTAGTATTTTCTTAACTTGAATTCATATGGTTGATAAACTCTTCGAGCATAGACATCACTTCTTTCTTTTTAATACATCATCACTTGGCTTTGTATGGCGAGAGCAACAGTTTCAATTGAATCTTCTTGTAAATCTGTAAAAAGAATGTGTTTTAAAAACATGATTCCTTAGAAAATCGAGAATTGGATATTTGCTGATTTTTAAAAAGCGCTTTTCAGGTTATTTTTATAACTGAAAAAGAATTTGTGAATTGATTTCTTCTTTCATACAAGTCATATTAGATATTATATTACGTTGTATTATAATAGATAATTATTAACATTCTGTATAATAATTAGCGTGAGAAGCCGACATAGAGCCATTCTTTATTGTGCACGGACATGATATTGAAAAGATGTAATTCTGGTTACACTAGATCTCAAATCCAGTAAATTTCAGGTTCCTGAAATTGATGTCCGTTGAGATGCTAGTTCCTTTTTGTTACGTTAGAAAATAAATTTACTTGTTTACTTGAAGACTCATTCAAAAAAGCAATGCTTTTTAACTAAGGGAAATCAGAAAGGAGAAACAGATGGTATTTATAAGTAATGAGCTGAGAGATACATACGGGCCCCTGATCAAATGATACTGAAATTCATCCTATAAAAAATTTTAAAGATAGGATCTTCATTGGAGAAGTTTTTTTATAATCTTTTCAAACATTTGTATTTAAATAAGGGACATCACAGATCAAACCTTTTATCTTTTTTGTTACATCTTCTTTTTCTAAAGTATCACATTCCTTATTTGAATTGTTGTGATGTTTGCATTCCTCCCTTTCATTACCCTTTTGGTCAGTATGGTTTTTGCTGCACCCTCTGATATAAATAGTCTTGGCCAACCTACCATCATTGTCAAGAATAGATGCAATGCCACTTTAAAAGTAGGACACTCCAAGGATGTTGACTGGTTTGGTAAGGTAGTCAGTGTTTCTGCCAATAGCACATACAAAATCAACCCTCCTGTTGGATGGAGTGGCCGTGTTTGGGGAAGAAAAAATTGTTCAGGTGACAAATGCTTTGATTCAGGTATGGGTTCCCCTGCTTCTCTTGCTGAATTCCACTTTTTGGCCTCTGGTAGTACATTCTATGACATTTCCTTTGTTGATGGCTACAACTTACCCATGGTAATCGAGCCTGTCTCCAAGAGCAAAAAGGGAGACACTAATGGTCGCATGTGTAAAACCGCAAGCTGCAAAAAGCTTCCCAAATGTCCTTCTGGTTGGGAGACTTATGATGATAAGGGTAAAGTATCGGGTTGTAAGAGTGCTTGTACTAAATTCAATACGGATGAACTTTGCTGCACTGGCTCTTATAATGGTCAAAATCTCTGTCATGCCAATCACTATACTAAACAAGTAAAAGACGTCTGTCCAGATGTCTACAGCTACGCCTATGATGACGCTACAAGCGTGCTTATGTGTAATACAAGAGCCTTTACGGTTACCATTTGTTAGAAAGCTGGTTTTTCTTACATAAACGTTAAAACAAAATTATGATCTATTTAAGTCCTACTTGTATGCACATGTCTTTTAAAATGTAAAATAAAACTGTAATTGCATCCTACTGGCTGTTAGTATTTTAAAGTATTAAAAGTTTGTTTTGACATTCATTTGATGTAGAACGAAATTCTAATACAACCACATCAAATAAATTTTGGGAACAAAATTTTGAAAAAATATGGCATGTAAGTTCAAGGCCAATTAATACGTGTATACTTAAGCTTGGGATTTCAAGTTTTGAGAAAAGAAAGGTTCAGATGTTTATTTTAAGAATATATTCATAAAATGATTTTCAGTATTCTCTTACGCCACATTTAGTTTTGATAACTGCTTCACATCGTCTCTTCATGCTTCGAACTAATCGGTCGGCAAACTCATCATCCATTCTTTCCCATTCTTCTCTTAGAGCCGCCTTCAATTGCTCCAAGTTTTTGACCGACGATCTTTTTCTCTCAATTCGCCTTTCAGGAGCATTCCAAACATGCCCAATGGGATTCAAACCAGGACTTTGGACAGGCCAGTACTCAAAACCCCTGATTTGGTGGGTTTCCTTCCACCATCCAGCATAACCACCTGTATGGCAGGAAGCTCCATACTCTTGGAAGATAAAATCCCTCTCCTGATGCAATGTGACATTTGTAAACCAAGGATGAAATCTGTTGACCAAAATATTGATATATGTTTCTTGGTCTACGAAACTGGTATCACTAATTTCTAAAGGTCCGAAACCTTCTCCCCAAAAACATTCCCTAGCCATAACATCACTACCATCACCACCACCCTACTTGACTGTAGATACTACATTTCTTTCGTCATAACGCTCTCCTTCCTTCCCGAGTACTCTTTTATAGTGTCTACTGCCTTGCACACAAAAGCGTGGCTCATCAAACCAAATAACGTTACTTCATTTGTCTTCGGTCCAATTGAGATGTTCCTTCGCCCAGCGAAGCCTACTTTTGCGGTGACTTGCAGTCAATCTATGCTTGTGAGCTGCTCTGTACGATTTAAAGTCGAGTCGATCGACATACGATCGAAGAGTTTCTATGCTAACAAAAGCATCTAGCTTTGTTAATTTCATATTTATTTCCTTTCTTTTCCGCAAAATATGAGCTGCAAAATCAAGTTTTCCTAAACATCATCGAACGTTATATCTTTGCAGAGTTATATTGTCAGATTCGAGTATGAATTTGCTTAAGAGGATGATAACGAAAAAAAAGATGCTCCTGTGGATCATGTATTTTAGTCTAGCAATGCATCTTATGGGTTTCTAAAAGCAATGATAATACAAAATATGCAATATAACTGAGCATATTGACATTTTTCAACAAAAGTCAAATTTGATGACTATTGTTACTTTTTTTATTTTTATTTTTTTATTTTGATTGCTCGAGATTTTTATAGGTAAAATCGCATGCCTTTTGATGCTTATTAGTAATATATTCGTTCAACTTTTTTCCATGGAAACATCAGGAACAATAAGCTTACAAATACTGGCTGTGGCTTGTATGATTTTTTGACATCTATGCAGAAAAAAAAAAAAAACAATTATACTTGCCTATTTTTTAACTCTCACTAATATGGCTTTTTCCAAAGCAGAAGAGTCTCTCGTCCTCGGCACTGAATACCCTGCTTCTGATTCTATCTTCAGCTCATTTGTATCCGACATTCAAAAGGGACAATATGCTCAAGTTATAAAGAACAGCATTGTTTTTCAAAATGCCAAAACCAATCCTTTGGCAGAATCCGGCGATATCCAACAATGGGTCAGAGACAGACTCTCAACTTTAAACTTGGAAGACGAAACTGTTCGATTTCAAATTTTGGCCACTGGTATTGCCTGCCTCAACAGCTTCATTCAAATCAATTGGACTGGACCTATACTTTCATTTACAGTCTCCGAGCTATTCTCTAATGAAAAGAATGAAGAACTTGAAACAAAGATACACAAGGCATGTCTTCAATCTCTTTCAGCCGACAGTGAAGAAGTTTATCATCTCACACAGCAACTTGGATTGTTAGCTATTGCTCTCACTTTATTATCAGCTTCCTGCAAAGATACTTTGACTGGATCATTTTGGTCGATGCGTGCTACTTTTATTCAACAACAACTGTTGGACGAATTCACTGGCTCACTTCAGAATGAATTGATTGCTTTGTCTCAAGCAAGTGCTGAAGCTATAGATAATTATAAAGAACCAGGTAGCCGACACCTTAAGATCCGTCATCAGTTAGAAACTGGTTTGATCCACAGCTACTACGGACAAGACAAAGAAGCTTTACAAAGTATGGAATCAGCTCAAAAGGAATCAAGATTTACCTGGTCTCTCACAGGTGCTCTTGGCCGCCGTACAAAGTTTCAAACATTTGATGTTTCTCAATTGGTTGTTTTGGCCGAAAGTAAAGATCAAGAAAAGACAGATATAGAAGTAACAAAGCCCGAAACATTGGATTTGAATGATGATACTGTATTGGAAAAGATTGCCTTTACGGAAAACGAAAAGAATGAAAAAGAAAGCGATAAGCGTCATGGCAACTTGAATGTAATTGATCAATGTATTTTACTTGCATTCTGCTTAAATGTCAAAAACACCAATCCGGACCATGGTATTACTACAGAACAGATGGTTCCTTATGTTACTCGTGTACTTGAAAACGCCAACAACTGGATGGTACACACAATGGGCCTTTTGTTACGTTCTCGTCTTGAATCTAACAAAGGCCGTACAGTAGAACGTTCTGCTCTTCAACTGCAAGCACTAGTAGACCAAATTAAGGTGGAAGACTCTACGGTTCAGGAGCGTCTTGCTTATTTTTACGATCTGTTATTACCTAGCAAGTGGGAAATGGAGCGTGAGTTAGCTCGTCGATTTGTTTCTCTTGGTGTTCTTCGATCAGCGGCGGACATCTTTGAAAGACTCGAAATGTGGGAAGATGTTATTTCTTGTTATCAAATGATGGAACAAGCACAAAAAGCCAAGCAAATCTTACAACGCCTCATGGAGGAGAATCCCAATTCACCTAAATACTGGTGTATCTTGGGTGATCTCGAACTCGAACCTGCACATTGGCGAAAGTCTTGGGAAATTTCCAATCATCACTATGCTCGTGCTATGCGTAGCTTAGGTTCCTATGAATTCAAACACAACAACTATGAGGCTGCTATCGAATGTTATCAAAAGGCACTTGAAATCAATCCACTCTTTGAAAGCTCTTGGTACATTCTTGGTTGTGCTGCTATGGTTGTTGAAAATTGGGAAGTTAGTGCTCGTGCCTTTCAACGGGTAGTCCTTTTGGATGATGAACAAGCAGAAGCATGGAATAACTTGGCTAGTATTTATACTAAAATGGATAAGAAGACTGACGCCTTTTTGGCTCTCAAGCGTGCCACCAGAATCAAGTTTGATGATTGGAGAATGTGGCAGAACTTGTTGTTTGTATCAATCGACGTTGGTCAATTTGCTGACTCTATTTACGCCATGCAGCGTGTGGTTGAACTTCGATGGGATAAGGTACGAGACAAAGCTGTAGATGTTGGTGTGCTCCGTATGATTATAGAAAGTGTAGTTCAAAATTGGAAGGATCCTCATGACAGAGATGGCGCTCGTTTGTCTGTACATGTCCAACGTCTGTTAGAAGATGTGATCTTGAGCCGAATTACAAACTCACCAGACATTTGGATGATTTGTGCAAAGTTCTATTTGTGGCAGAAGCGCTATGCTGAAGCCCTTGAAACCTCCGTTAAAGCTTACCGATCTGTCATGCATGATCCTCGAATTGAGACTGAAGAAAGCATATTTGAAGATGTTACTACCGTTGCACTTGAAACTGTAGATATGTATGAAAGTTTAGGTGATAAAACACAAGATGGTGCGCCCATATGTTCAGATTGGCGCTATCAATCGCGTCTTATTCTCAAAGGCTTAATGGGAAAAGTAAAGGACATATTTGAAGACACACCATCTTATGAACGCTTAAAGGAACGCATGGATGACCTTAAAAATGTATAAATATTATTAAAAAAAAATAAATGTATTATATAGACATCATGTATTCAAAGAAATTCTTTATTAATTGCAATGTAGAGATATACAGTTTTACTCGACTATTTATAATTTCTTAAAATTAACTTCACCCACAGGCTGCTTGCCTGTTAATCCACCCAAACCTATTGGTGGATGTTCCGCAATGTGATGTGCGTTTCCTCCAGTGTTTTTTGGCTTAGGTTTTTGTTTTTGTCCTTCTGAATGACTATGGTCATTCTCTCTTTCCGTATCATTTGAATTCTGTTCACTACAACCAATAATAGTAGTGTTATCATCATGATTCTCCATATTGTTTGTAGCAGTTGATGCACTGCCCTCGGCGTTACTGTTATGAGCAGATCGGGCTTTAGGCTGAGAATTCAAATCTTCGATTGTTGAGTTAGGCATGTTTAATATAAAAATCAATAAACCATAGCTTCGTATTTATAATTTTTTATTAGGTTTTTTCTTTCCCTGAATAGTATCATTATGATATAATAGTTAGTGTAACAAAAGAGGTACTGACTGCCTAAACATGGAAATATAACTTGTTATTTTAGGCAAAAACTGTTAGGCGTCATTATCATAGCCCAAAACGTACCCAAAAACTTCGATGTAACTAATTTCTGCAGCATATATTTGTAAACATATCGTATACTAAATATGTCATGATGTTTTAAATCAATTCGTGATAGCCTCACAAGTATTTATTTTGGGAGAGAATATACAATAAATAACCTTGTAAAACATTTATAAAAGCAGATACAATATAAGAAGCAGTGAGTGTGTCTTATTTTTATTACTTTTCTTTTTCAAATTTTTCTCTAACTTTAGAGTAATGTTCTAGTTCAGTTGCTGAAACACTTGGAACAAGTTCATCTAAAGCTTTTATAAAATCAATTTCTTCTACTTGGACTGCAATTTCATCTGGCGTTACTAAATGTGACAGATAATACTGTGAGGTTACTGGATCAGGAAGACCTGGTCGTTTTTCTTCATTCAACTTCTTCACTTTTGTCTCGATTGATTCAGCAACGCGTGTCATGGCTTTCAGCATAGCATCTGAGCAGAGGGCATAAAAGTCTGCGCCTGTGTAATGAAATGGGCATCGTTCAGCAACTCTATGAAGATCAAGGTCAGGATGGAGACGAAACCTATAAAACAAATTAAGAGACAAGCTCATTGACTAATATATATGCCTTACTTTCTTGTTAATGCTTCAATAATTTTTAATTGCGATTCGTGGTCTTGGCTCACACCTAGATATAGTAGCTTATCAAATCTTAGTTTTGTAGATATTAGTTATCATTGTCCTTATACAAGTACATGTGTTCTTTTTTGTACCTGCCAGGACGTAATAATGCAGGATCCAATAGATCCGGTCTATTAGTTGCTCCTATCACAAATACGTCTCCTGCTCCAGAGTCTTCTCCTCCTTCGCCCATACCATCTAATTCTGCCAAGATCTGGCTTACGATACGATCCATAACTCCTCCAGAGTCTCCTTTTTCACCTCGCTTGGGTGCAACAGAGTCCAATTCGTCAAAGAAAATGACACATGGTTTGGCATCACGGGCACGCTGGAATACTCTACGAACATTTGCCTCAGATTCACCGATGTACATGTTCAAAAGCTCAGGACCCTTGACAGAAAAGAAATTAAGAGAACACGATGTGGCAATAGCTTTTGCCAGTAGTGTTTTTCCTGTACCAGGAGGACCATACAAGAGGATACCACTTCTTTTTTTAAGTCCAGCACCAAATAGCTCTGGATGTTCAAGCGGAAGTTGAATTGTATCTAGAATATCATCTTTTACATGAGCTAATCCACCAACATCGTCCCAAGTTACATTAGGAATCTATGGAATATGAAACAATATTAATTATGAAATATAAGAGCATGTATTTAGTCTTAATAAAGTTTACCTTAGGTGCACCAATAGAATCAGAATAACTAGCCCTTGCTTCTCCTAAAGCAGCGTCAAAATCAGCAGCGGTTAAGGTTATACCGGCTGCTTGGATGTCTGAAGCAGTAATTGAGTTCATGCCAGGAACGGACGTTGAGCTCTCTGGTTCGTCTGCTTTACGATGGCTGTCAAAAAAAAATAGATTAATGTATTATTCTGGCCTACACGCAACTCATATGGTTTACACCTACATAGTACGATCTACTCGTTGCAAGGCCAGCACGCCTGTTCTCGCCACCAAGTCCACTAAATCTTTGGCTACTAAAGCAGCCGTCTGAGTGGCCAAACTAGATAAAGAAACATCTGGAGCCAAAGGACTATCACTCAATAAGTTGGTAAGCATCTGCAAACGCGTTTTTTCATCCGGTGCCTGAATGTATATTTCATGTCTGAAACAAGAAAGAACACTGGATGGCAAAGCATCAATGTCACCGGTTGTTGCAATTACCATAATAGGATATCCAGTAGTAGCGTGGGTTGAATTGACATTTTTTATGCAATTCTCTAAAACAGTAGCTAACAAAGGTTCTAATAAAATGTGCACTCAGAAGATATACATTTTTTTCATTTTGCCATTGAGTTTTTACCTTGACCTGATTCAACAACAGCGCTTTTCTTTGCAAGTCCCTCCATATGCTTTATCAACATAACGCAAGGTGCAAGAGCAGCTGCTTTATCAAATTTAGCTCGAAGATACGCTTCAGTCTTTGCATCTGTATCAGATAGAATATCATAAACAGAAAATTCATAGACATGAACACCAAGGGCTTCTGATACTTCTTTTACCAAAGTGCTTTTCCCTCCACCTCGAGGACCATGGAAGAGAGCATTACATGAAAGTTCAAAATCAAGGTCAACAAAGTGCAGAGAAGAAGATACCAGTTCGTAGAGTTGATTGTAGGCAAAAGAGCTTGATCTAATTAAGGGTAATTGTTCCACAAAATTGTAGTAGTGTGAAATTGATCCTGTAGGTACTCGCGAGTATTCAACACCTGTCTGTACCATTTGTGTCTTGCTAGGAATAATTCGTCGTCCAGATCCATAGTAAGAAGGATGAACTTGCGAGTTGCTGTCATCACCAAGGTCAAGGCGAACCACTTTGAAATAGGCTAGAGTAGTTGGTTTTTCATATAATGATTTTAGGTATGAGTCGTTATCTAAAGTCCTTAAACGAGCACTATCTTCATTGATAGGAACGGCTATTACATCGCCTTTACAAACTATACGCTCTTTTTGCTCAAACCATTGCTTTAATGAATCGAGGCAAACAGATTGTAAGGCTTTATCCATAGATGTTGGGGAAGCGACACGGGCAATAGTGACAGCAGAGGAAATGGGTGCGCCATCAGCCGGGGGATTTTCTATCCTAGTAATCGTTATTTTTACGTTTTCTATAGGTGTAGGTGCGAGAGGAAGCTCAAGGTTGAAATAAAGTGCTGGAGGTATGTAGACTATATCTCTAAATTTTACATAAAGATAAATCCTGAGAATTAATGTAACACATAGAAACCTTACTGATCTTCCAATGCATCCTCCACGCCATAAACTTTGCATAATCTAGACTTTTTTGGTTCATTTGCGCTGACAAGCACCCAATCTCCACTAAAGATATTGCACTTTGCCAAATCCTTTATTCTCATAAAGACACGGTTCTCATCGTCTTCTTGAGGAGTAGGTAAAGGGCATAGCCTTGCTTCTGGCCATTTCTTTTCCAATACTCTTACAAAAAACTCTTGTGGTTCAATGACATTAGGCTCTTTTCGGGAATTTAATATATTGAATGATACAGTTGTTAACGTAGGGAGTAATCCATTTGACCTTTCATCAGCATTTGATTCCGACAAATCAACTACCAAGACTTTAGTTCGCTCTGATGAATAGATGTAGCCTTGTTTCACTGGATTTGTCATCAATATTTCATAACAAAGCCCTCCTTCAAACTCATATTGACAGGAGCTTCTAATGATTTTTTCTAAAAACAAGGTCGATAAAGCACTATGATCTAGTTGGATTGAGTTTTTTACATGATTCCCTACTTTTATTTTTAATTTTCTCTTTTTACCCTTTTGTGCAAATGTATAAGATTCTTTGTTCAAAGCTCCCAAGATCACCTCATCTAACTCTATTAACTCTACTGCTTTGATCTCAACTAAGCATCCCGTGTTATCCAACCAGGTGTCATCCTCATCTTCTTCCTCGTCTAACCGAGATAATACGTCCTGACCATAAATTGATTTTATTAAATGACTGCTTGCATAGACTATATTTCTGCCTTTCTGCATAGAGAAATTAGATTGACAGTCAAAGGTTCTACCACATATTTCGTTACCCCTTCTTTTGTAGGTTTACATTTTGCAAGAAACGCTGTTAGATTTGACTGTGAATTCTTCTTCTTCGTCAAAGGGCATGGCTTTAAGCTTGGCACTATAATAGAAACAGCAATGTGTTCTAACAATACATTGTATTCATTTAGAATAAATTTATGCTTTACTTTTGAATAAAAAAGAAAAAAAAAACTACCTTTGTTGATATTAGCTGGCGCGATTGCATTCCATAAATTTTGGGAAACCTCTATGTATTGATCCTCCTCATTATGAATTAAGCTTAAAATAGCAGACGTCGATACAGTCATTAGGGTGATTAAAGGGAAAAAGATTGAAAGCTAGGACTTTCATAAGCTTAAAGTTATATTTGAAAGGCCGCATGAATAGCATTTTCATCCCACGCTGTGAAAAATTGTAATAGACATTACAAACAAGAAATTATAGCCTGAGTTTATACAATTTATATTTATGGAAAGGATATGAAGCAAAACAGTACAATAAATGAAAAGCTATACACAAATTCAAATAAAGAATATATTAAAGAAGATACAAACGCGAGAATACAAATATTTTTTCTATAAGAGTAGAGTAAATAAAACAATGAAGTGCAAGAACGAAATATGTTGTAGTAAAGACTTTTAGAATACCATGTTTCTCTATGTGGTTAAAAATCAATTATTGCTTAATACTTTAGCATGATACAATAATCATTTTCTTTAGCTTCTGTATCAATTCTAATTGGGTGGTGCGCAGTATCTTTTTAGAATCATGTTAAAACTACGTGATATTTGCTAATAAAAGAAGGACGGTTGAATACTTTAAAAAAGCGTAAGATAGCAAGCAGAAGCAAATGGACTACTGAAAAAGACACAATTTGGCAACCCATATATGGAAAGTTAGGAACATACAGTCATTCCACTGCTACTTGAGCACTTTTTTTGTTCCTTGCCGTTGGGTTGTGACAGTAGGTCAGCTAAGTTGTGGAAGTAGGCAGCCAATCTCATCATTTATCTTTATCTTTTTTTTGGAGTTTTTCTGTTTCTCAGGCTCCTTTTTTTGTATCTTATATCTTTTTTGTACTTGAAGATGCAATAATGACTTTTTAGTCGCCTGCAAATATCTTTTTAAATAAAACAAAATCTCTAACCTGAGCACTTTTTTTGAAAAAAGTGGTAAGACTTTAGAGAAAAATAGCTTGGTCTTTTGGACACAGTTTGGCCCAAAAAAGGGAAGTGGATTGCACACTTCTTTGAGAACAAATTGATCAAAAAAATAAAATTAGCTTGGTCGACTATTTGAATCTATAAAGTGGGTCAGGTACAGAAGAAAAACGTTTAGATGGGATTTTTATTGAGGCAGCTATTAAATTGATTAATGGAATACTTAATAAAGTGTTGCAAATGTTCATCAGGAACAACCTCACTTGCTTCGGTGATTCTTGAGTTGAGGGATTCAACATCACTGAACTTTGTACGCTTGACTTTGCTTTTCAAGACAGCCCAAAATTGCTCAATAAGATTGAGCTCAGGTGAGTATGGGGGAAGATATACTGAGATATATCCCCTTCTGATGATGATTGGGTCTATCATGCTTGGTACATGGATTGGAACATTGTTCATAATGATATATAGATGACCAACAAAAAAAAAAAAACTAAATTCAACCAATCAGCGCTCGTATTTTCTTTTTTTTTTCTCGTCTGACTGTACATACATTCGATCAATATAATTACTAAATGCTTCAATAAAGAACCATTGTGGTCGCTTTAGTGTTTGTGCGGAATTTTTTTATAATAGGCAAATTGAGAGTGAAAACACAGTATAAAAAGTATAGCAATATGGTATCGATTTATTTATTTTTTCGATTTCTGACTGTTATACATACTCTTCAAGCTTTGAGCATTTGCATAGGTTTCGAAAAAACCGGCCTCTTGTCCTTTGGCGAAGCAAGCTTGCCAATTCATTCTTGTTTTCTCAGCCTTGCATTGCTCAACATATTGGCTTGCCCACTCCAAATCTGTCATCTTTCGTTCAGGGTCTATTACCCGCAAAGGATTTTGGCTGCTGCTGCTGTTACTACCTCCTTCTGTCACTCCTTCTGGCAAAGCCAACGGTTTGGCATGGTAAAGCTCGATGCTCGATGAGTGTATTTCTGTATGCATGTTTCAGCATACAGTAAACCATCATCAGCATATGAGCGTGCCCGCTTTGTATTGCCGTCTTTTTCCAATGCCTCTATGATTCTTTTGAATTGGTCGCGGTTGTTGCGGCAGACATCTAACAACACATCGACAGTTTTTTCTTCTTTGTGAATCTGATCGTCGAGGATTTCTTTGGCAATATTGTACAACATTTGAACTGTTGGATCGCTTCTGTTTTCCAGGCCAAGCAGAGATACCTGCTGTCTCATCATCACATAACCCAAGGCAATCATTGGGGCTAAGGGTGCTTCAAGAGACGATTTAATTGTTTCTTCGCTGATGAAGTAATGAGCTTGCGCCCAATCGTCGCTTGGTAGCTTCTTCATATATGTTGCTTTATTTGTTTCATGAAGTTTACTTGTTACTTCTTTTGTTGCTGATTTTATACATATTGTCAAAGCAACAGGTTCGACTTGATATTTATCGATGACATGGCTGCAGTATTTTATGAGACGGCGAATAAACTGCTTGTCCACAACGTTTTGAACTTCCATGATAACAGGGGAGAGGGCTCCTGAGGGTGATACAATTGAAGTATACAAAACATCGGCATGACGACCATCGATCCATTTACATGGACTAGAAACATAACATTCAACGGTATCTTTACCAACAAGTGATTCGAGAACTAGGTTCATCACTCTTTTATCTTGTAACATTAGCTTCGACATTAGATCTGTTCCTGGTCGATGTTTTTGTGGAATAATAAATTGTAGAAGATCTTGATCTTTTAAAAATGGACTGTTAGTTTAGTTGCTTGGTAAGAGCAAACCCAACGGTCCTGAAAGCAAACCCAACGGACCCTATTAGCGGCCCTATTAAAGTTAACAACTTATTATCAGACCTATTATCTTTCGTGTAACGCTATATGTAAATCGTCTTAATAATGGATCTTTAACTCTCTCGCTTATATGCCACCTCAGAATGCATTCAGTTGAGTTCTCTGTACATTGAGAATGCACTAAGTTGATGGATGATTGCGTTTTTAGTTTAAATAAAGCTGAATTTTACTATGATAAACAATGCAAAACAACTTCAACTACATCGCTGAATTTTCTGACATACGAAAATATTCATCTACGCAGTTGACAGAGTCACCATGGATTTTGAAGTGCACAGAGTGATATCCGTATTCATAAGCTACCTGGTGGGTGGCAGCTGCTATTTTCTGGTAAGGTAAAAATCTAGTTTTGCTAGTAGTCTTGTACTTACACTGAAGAAAGCGGTAATCCTTATGTTAAATGACTTTAATAATACCAATAAATACGCTTCGGCGCATTCTGAAGCGGCAGCAAGAAGTTTTTTGTCGTAGGTTGGTGATTACAAGAAGCCATCTGCAATGAGACGAAGATGATTCCCGAAGCGATTTCGGTTGACAACTTTATGACCAGAAAGTGACCTGACATAGTGGGTTTCTTCGTCATATTCAAGATTAAAGCCTTTCAAAGCAAAAAGATACTAATTTGCTACGTTTTGGAACTGTTTAAATTTGCTGAATCGTTCTGCTATAGCTGCTTAAACATCGTCAGAGATCACGTCAATTTTAAAAAATATAGTGTTGAAATTTTAATAGGGTATGAGTTAAAAGGGACCATAAAGTGACATCCTCACAAAAGGTATTAAATATTTAGCTCCGTCATATTAAAGTTAATCTAATACCCCTCCACCGTTAGGTTTGCTCTAAATAAAAAAAGTATTAGTTACCTGCATAGTGAGGCTTGAATAGAAGCTGAAACAAAATGAATCGGCAAGGTTGCCGATTCATCTTTTTAAGAAAATACGAGCGCTGATTGGTTGAATTTAGTTTTTTTTTTTTTGTTGGTCATCTATATATCATTATGAACAATGTTCCAATCCATGTACCAAGCATGATAGACCCAATCATCATCAGAAGGGGATATATCTCAGTATATCTTCCCCCATACTCACCTGAGCTCAATCTTATTGAGCAATTTTGGGCTGTCTTGAAAAGCAAAGTCAAGCGTACAAAGTTCAGTGATGTTGAATCCCTCAACTCAAGAATCACCGAAGCAAGTGAGGTTGTTCCTGATGAACATTTGCAACACTTTATTAAGTATTCCATTAATCAATTTAATAGCTGCCTCAATAAAAATCCCATCTAAACGTTTTTCTTCTGTACCTGACCCACTTTATAGATTCAAATAGTCGACCAAGCTAATTTTATTTTTTTGATCAATTTGTTCTCAAAGAAGTGTGCAATCCACTTCCCTTTTTTGGGCCAAACTGTGTCCAAAAGACCAAGCTATTTTTCTCTAAAGTCTTACCACTTTTTTCAAAAAAAGTGCTCAGGTTAGAGATTTTGTTTTATTTAAAAAGATATTTGCAGGCGACTAAAAAGTCATTATTGCATCTTCAAGTACAAAAAAGATATAAGATACAAAAAAAGGAGCCTGAGAAACAGAAAAACTCCAAAAAAAAGATAAAGATAAATGATGAGATTGGCTGCCTACTTCCACAACTTAGCTGACCTACTGTCACAACCCAACGGCAAGGAACAAAAAAAGTGCTCAAGTAGCAGTGGAATGACTGTAAAGAAATACTAAGAAAATGTTTTCATCAATAAATTAAGCACTATTTTTATAGTTAACGAATATATAAGC
The DNA here is from genome assembly GCF_000149305.1 of Rhizopus delemar RA 99-880. Taxonomy (NCBI): domain Eukaryota; kingdom Fungi; phylum Mucoromycota; class Mucoromycetes; order Mucorales; family Rhizopodaceae; genus Rhizopus; species Rhizopus delemar. Next base: position 1,798,336 of record NW_027137835.1, read on the forward strand.
CTTATAACCAACCTTTACTTAATAATGTAATATAAGGATGTTGTGTTTACCTGTGACATTCCACAACGATTCATTACGTCTGCATAATGTCGCAGCATAGTAAAGCCAGCAACCTAAGCGTAGGACAAAAAATAATGCTTAACTGATCAGGTACTAGTGGCGATTCGGATTATTATTTAACAAAATGCGACGGAATAATAGACTTTGTAATTTGAAGCATCTAGTCTTACTAGAAGGACCACTTCAGGTCAATTAATATCATGTACTTTATATAAACAAATAATAATAGAAATCTGTTCAGGAGTTATGCGTGCTGCAAACCAACGTGTTAACATGATAAGCAACAAAACGTTAAAATGATTAAAATGATAGAAAGGTACAATAGTATAGATAGCTGAATAGATGAAATTACGAAATAAGCAAATTTGTTATTCCTTTAAGAGTAAAAATCGAATGATATAAGTTAATTGATGCTGCTACAACATTTGTTTGCTTTGATAAGTTTTCCTAAAAAATCGTACAACAGAATGTCCGACTTTTTGTTCCTTTATCTTCTTTCACTTTTTTTCCCAATGTCAAAATCGGCGGATGCATTTCAACAACAGCAACAAGAAGAGCATAATTGTCGTTTACCTATTCATCTCAGAGCTTCAAAAAGTTCAACTATACGACATAATTTGCTTTCGCCCACGAGAACAATTAGCGGTACCTTGAAAGGCAGTCCAACGAGCCGCCGAAGGACCAATAGCTTTAATTCAGCTGCAGTTAAAAAGGACTTAAAACTATTACCGAGATTAGAAGAAGAGAATGCAAAAATACCTCCTCAAGTAAAGTAATAATAGCAAATAAGAAGAGAAAAAGACTTGGTTTCAACCTTTCTTTTTCTTTAGGATTCGATCGAGTTCATTCTTGCTCAGATCGAAAAGCAAAACGCTAAATTGGATGAAGACCCAAAGTCCGTTTGTATTCAATCCAATCAGCTGAAAGCCAACCTTTCAACAATTCAAAAGCTGGCAGTAGATGGCCAAGTTGATGAGAATATTGATTGGGAATTTTGGACAGCATTGACAGAAGATTTCAGCTCTGTTGCTTTAAAACTATCTCATCTTGTTTCAGCGAAGCTCCGAGCAGGCATCCCTCCTAAAGTTAGAGGCGTTATTTGGCAAGCCATGACACAGTCGGCTTCTTTAAACCTAGAAACAATGTATGAGCAGCTTGTAGCAGAAAATTCACCTTATGAAAGGGTTATTCAACGAGATTTGGCTCGTACTTTTCCAGGCATTGAGATGTTTAAGCAGGAAGGAGGACATGGACAGCAATCACTTGAGCGAGTGTTATCAGCTTATAGCTTATATGATTCACTGGTAGGATATTGCCAAGGATTAGCGTTCCTTGTAGGGCCTTTATTACTAAATGTAAAACTTATTTCCCATTTCGATGTGCACCATTGGAAACTAACATGATCATCCAGATGCCAGAGCAGCAAGCGTTTTGTGTTTTTGTAAGGTAAGCTAGTGCTAGGGAGTTAAAAGAGAAATATTTAATTATTGAAAAAAAAATAGACTTATGGAAACATATGAAATGAGAACAATGTTCACCTTAAATATGGAAGGCTTACAGCTTCGATTATACCAATTTTCGAGCTTACTAGATCAAATATTACCTGATTTATCTGATTTCTTAACATTACACGAAGTCAATGTGCCCATGTATGCATCACAATGGTTCCTTACACTGTTTGCTTATGCTTTTCCTATGGAGCTTATCTTACGAATTTATGATGTTGTATTTGCAGAAGGTGCAGCAGAAACAATTATGCGCGTGTCTATCGCAATGCTAAAACGATCCAAGAAAATATTGATGCAGTTTACAGAGTTTGAAGATATTTTGGACTTTTTATCTAATAAACTGTACGATGCATATAACAGTGATCCAGGACAAGTTATATCAGATGCTGTAAAATTGAGTGATATCATCACCAAGGAGAAAATGGACCATTTAGCAGAGACATATGTGACAGAGTTAGAAAAAGAACAAAAACAAACAGAACAAGTGCTTGCTGTTCGCTTCAATTTTTGGTCAAAGATTAGCAATGACAGCAGTAGTCAAAACAAAAGCAGGAAAAAGAAGACAATGTCGTGGTATAGTAGCGTCAATGGTAGTAATGCATCCAAAAAGAGTAGTGAATCTGAGAGACATTCGATATCCATATTGAGAGAGCAAACTGTATCTGAACTGCATCATCAAATTGAGGATTTATTATCAGCTTTATCGCAAATGCAAAGAGAAGCAATTACACTAAAAGATGAGTTGAATCAAGCCAAGATGGATAAAATGGATATGGAAGCAGAAAGAGATGTGTTGAAGATGACAATAGAAAGCGCATTTCATAACACGAAATATGAAAGGGAATGCATAGAACTCCGTAAAGAGAATACCAAATTAAAGCAAGAGAACGATGATTTAGTACACCAGCAAATGATGTCGAAAGATGCACTCAATGCCCTTGTAGAACGTATGATTGATATGAAGAATAAAGTAGAGTACTTAGAACAAGAAAATGTGAAGATGACTAAAGAATGCCAAAGATTAAAAAATGATAAAAAGTCCAAGCTATCCATAGGCACTAGCTATAACTCTGCTTCATCCACTCCTGCTTCTCCTATACCTAATAAAACAAGATTCAGTAGTCCAAACATTATAAAACAATCACAATAAAAAAAATTATTAATTTATTATATATCACACACATACATGCTCGCAAATACTTGAGTTTTGCTCGCACTTATTAGTGGCATATTGATTTCCTTTCTTCTTTTTTGTATTTGAAAGTATCATTTTTAAGAACATGTAACAAATGATTATTTATAATAACAGAAGCCTTATGCAAGTAACTTACTTGATTGTGTCTGAAGACATACATAAGTCATAATTTGCTAGATCTATGATGTGATACAATAAATTAAGTGATTTTCTTGTGTGTAACTTTAACATGGAGCATCATTTAATAATCAGTACAAAAAACTATTGCAGTAGCACTTGTTTATTGCTAACGCACTCATTTTAACGATAATAAAGAGGTATGAAGCACAGATTTGGGATTGAATCATGTCAAGGCCGCTTTCAAGCTTGGTTTGTTTTCATTTGTCGGATGTAATTATAATTAATTACGTGGTCTTTTACAAACTTGACATGGTGAAACTTGATTCGATACTCTGTATGAAATTTCGGACGAGTAAATTAAATTAGGTTTTCATCCAATAAAAATTTGATACATGGAATTCAAGCTTGCTTATTTAAATGTGTTCAGCTCTTTTTTTTTTCTTACTTTTTATATTCGAAGATAAAAAAAAAATGCATACAAAGGCCTCATTATTGGCCCTTTTTGCCTTTATATTTACATTATTTATTGCCTCAAACGTTGTTGAGGCTGCTGAAGATAAAGAATCTTATGGAACTGGTATAAAAAAAATGTAAATATAAAAGAAGGCGTTATACTTACCAATTCATATAGTAATTGGTATCGATTTGGGTACAACTTACTCTTGTGTTGCTGTCCAAAAGAATGGACGTGTCGAAATTATTGCCAATGATCAAGGCCACCGTATTACCCCATCCTATGTCGCTTTTACAGATGACGAACGTTTAATTGGTGATGCCGCAAAGAATCAATACTCTGCTAACCCCAGACGTACCGTTTTTGATGCAAAGCGTCTTATCGGTCGTCGTTATGAAGACAAGGAAGTACAACAAGATATGAAGCACTTTCCCTTCGACGTTGTCAGCAGAAATGGCGCTCCTCACATCCAAGTCCCTGTTAAGGGTGAAGATAGAGTTTTCACCCCTGAAGAAATCTCTGGTATGGTCTTGACCAAGATGAAAGAAACTGCAGAAGCTTACCTCGGTAAGCCTGTTACTCATGCTGTTGTCACTGTTCCTGCCTATTTTAATGATGCTCAACGTCAAGCTACCAAGGATGCTGGTACTATTGCTGGTTTAACTATCCTTCGTATCATCAATGAACCTACTGCTGCTGCTATTGCATACGGCTTGGACAAGACTGGTGGTGAAAAGAATGTTCTTGTTTACGATTTGGGTGGTGGTACCTTTGATGTTTCCCTTTTGTCTATTGAAGATGGTATCTTTGAAGTTTTATCTACTGCTGGTGATACTCACTTGGGTGGTGAAGATTTTGATTCTCGTGTTATTGATCACTTTGTCAAGCTCTGGAAGAAGAAGAATGATGGAGAAGATGTCACCAAGGACTTGAAGGCCATGAGTAAATTGAAGCGTGAAGCTGAGAATGCTAAGCGTACTCTCTCTTCCCAAATGTCTGTTCGTGTTGAAATTGAATCCTTCTTTAACGGCAAGGACTTTTCTGAAACCTTGACTCGTGCCAAGTTTGAAGAACTTAACAACGACTTGTTCCGTAAGACTTTAAAGCCTGTTGAACAGGTCCTTAAGGATGCTGGTTTGACTAAGGATAAGGTTGATGATATTGTCCTCGTTGGTGGCTCTACTCGTATTCCCAAAGTTCAAAAACTCCTTCAAGATTTCTTCAATGGTAAGAAGCCATCTAAGGGTATCAATCCTGATGAAGCTGTTGCTTATGGTGCTGCTGTTCAAGGTGGTATTCTCTCTGGTGAGGAAAGCTCTGATAAGATCTTGTTGTTGGATGTCAATCCCTTGACTCTTGGTATTGAAACCACTGGCGGCGTCATGGCCAAGTTGATTCCCCGCAACACTGTCATTCCTACTAAGAAGTCTCAAATCTTCTCCACTGCCGCCGATAACCAACCCACTGTCTTGATTCAAGTCTATGAAGGTGAACGTGCCTTGACCAAAGATAACAATCTTCTCGGTAAGTTTGAATTGTCTGGTATTGCTCCTGCTCCCCGGGCGTTCCTCAAATCGAAGTTACTTTCGAAGTCGATGCCAATGGTATTACTGAGGTCAGTGCTGCTGATAAAGCATCTGGTAAATCCGAATCCATTACCATTACCAATGACAAGGGCCGTCTCTCTCAAGAAGATATTGACCGTATGGTAAAGGAAGCTGAAGAATTCGCTGAAGAAGACAAGGCCATTCGTGACCGTACTGAAGCTAAGAACAAGTTAGAAAACTACATCTATACTATCAAGAGTCAATTATCTGATGACGGTGCTCTTGCTACCAAGATTTCTGCTGAAGACAAGGAATCTATTGAAGATGCTGTAAAGGACAAACTTGCTTGGATTGAAGAAAATCCTACTGCGCTTCGTGAAGATTTCGATGAAAAGCGTGAAGAATTAGAATCTATTGTTAATCCCATCACTTCCAAGTTGTACGCTGACGGTTCTACTGGTAGCAGCGGCAGCGAAGAACCCTTAAGGGATCACGATGAATTGTAAATTTAACTCATTCATACAAACAGACTTTCATTATATGAAAACGTTTTTTATTATTTAATAAACAGTACATAAAAATTGCATAGAAAAAAGCCAAAAAAGATATAAGTGTACCTTTATACATTGCCGAATGTCTAATGATTGCTGCTTTTACTAAATATAAAACATGATGACGCTAATCATGAAATGTTCCTGGCTAGCGCTTGCTATGTTATCCTATGTAACTTACATTTTGTGAGAGAAAACAGCATGCTTTGGCTTAGTAGCTTTGATTTTTATTGAATTTTAAAGTTATGGACTATCTTTGATATAAAAATGCAATTAATTATTAAGCTGTCTTGAAGCCCTAACTCAATTGTTCAACCTATTATTTTAACATCTATTATGGATACTGCTTGTAGTTTTTAATTAGCAACTGTAGAATTTTGGAAGTGATATTATTTCTTCCAATGATCACACAATTTTTGCATACATTGATCATAGATTATCAAAAGAGGTGCAGTGGCTGCCGATCTATAGACAACTAAACACGAATTTATTAGTAGCCATCAAGCCCTGTGATTTGAAACTAAACATACAATAATAATAAAATGTATTGAACTGGAAAAGGGACAAGCAGAGAAAAAAAAATTAATAGTAAAAATGGCTCATTTGCTCTTCATAAAGTTCACCGCTGTCCAACGCGTGGCTTTATTTATTTATTTCGATAAAAACTGGCTTTCTAGCCCTACAAAAAAATATTAAGGGAAATTTTATGCTCATAACAAAATAAAGTTGTCCTTTTCTCATCCATCAACTCATTATAAAAATATGTCAGCTCGAATCTCCATAGATTGCACACGATCTTTAGCTATATCTGGAGATGAAATAAAAGAAAGTAAAACATGGGTTTTTATCTCCTTAGAACACATCACACGATTAGAGAGATTGCAGAATTTGTTGGTTTGAACAAGTCCACGATACAAAATATAAAAGCCAGGATTGATGACTATGGCAACCCTTTACCTCACAAGCAAATTGGGCGACCATTGAAAATAAATGAAAGAACTGAAAGACACTTAAACAGGATAATTAGAGAGGATCCTTTTGCCTCTTATAAATAAATGTGGAATTAGCAAAGCTAGATGTTTTTGTTAGCATAGAAACTCTTCGATCGTATGTCGATCGACTCGACTTTAAATCGTACAGAGCAGCTCACAAGCATAGATTGACTGCAAGTCATCGCAAAAGTAGGCTTCGCTGGGCGAAGGAACATCTCAATTGGACCGAAGACAAATGAAGTAACGTTATTTGGTTTGATGAGCCACGCTTTTGTGTGCAAGGCAGTAGACACTATAAAAGAGTACTCGGGAAGGAAGGAGAGCGTTATGACGAAAGAAATGTAGTATCTACAGTCAAGTAGGGTGGTGGTGATGGTAGTGATGTTATGGCTAGGGAATGTTTTTGGGGAGAAGGTTTCGGACCTTTAGAAATTAGTGATACCAGTTTCGTAGACCAAGAAACATATATCAATATTTTGGTCAACAGATTTCATCCTTGGTTTACAAATGTCACATTGCATCAGGAGAGGGATTTTATCTTCCAAGAGTATGGAGCTTCCTGCCATACAGGTGGTTATGCTGGATGGTGGAAGGAAACCCACCAAATCAGGGGTTTTGAGTACTGGCCTGTCCAAAGTCCTGGTTTGAATCCCATTGGGCATGTTTGGAATGCTCCTGAAAGGCGAATTGAGAGAAAAAGATCGTCGGTCAAAAACTTGGAGCAATTGAAGGCGGCTCTAAGAGAAGAATGGGAAAGAATGGATGATGAGTTTGCCGACCGATTAGTTCGAAGCATGAAGAGACGATGTGAAGCAGTTATCAAAACTAAATGTGGCGTAAGAGAATACTGAAAATCATTTTATGAATATATTCTTAAAATAAACATCTGAACCTTTCTTTTCTCAAAACTTGAAATCCCAAGCTTAAGTATACACGTATTAATTGGCCTTGAACTTACATGCCATATTTTTTCAAAATTTTGTCCCCAAAATTTATTTGATGTGGCTGTACAAGCACTCAAAGGATTTATCGTTACAAACCTATCATCCGTTAGGATTTGTAACTTGTTTTTTAAGGTAAACGGCTGTCTTAGATCCACGAATAATATACAATCATTTGTTCTTTCTCGTAAATAATGTAACTGAGTTGTCTCAAACGTTCCTAAATTATGCCTGTAATCTCCGCTCTTGGTAGAATCAGTCTTGCTTAAAGGGTAAATAACAAGATGTGATAAGGATGAGGATGTGGATTGTATGGCTTACCAAGGTTGCATCCTTCAGGATCCTAAGATGTCATGTAACCTTGAGTAGAGCCTTTGGTGGATCAATTGACATAAGCATAAGATACAAGAGCTTTAATATTAATAAAAGGCATAGTAACTTCATTGTTTGATTAAAAAAGGAAAGGGAAAGTGGAACTAGGTTTAATCTTTTTTATACCAAAGGTGTCCATGTCATAATCAATATTAAAAAAGGAGGCTTAGATTACATAAAGTGATACTTCCTATAGAAATGAAGGGTCTCAAAAAGATTGATTGTTCTCTTTGTCAGACGATTGCTTTGTTTTTTGTTTCTCTATTTGAATTTTTTCATTCACTACATTAGACAAATAAAGTTTTCCTTATTATTTTGTATCCTAAAGATATCGCTCATTCCTTTGAATGTGAGGAAACCAACGTTTACTTCTTTCCTAGAAATCTCACTTTTCTCTATCTAGCCAGATGGGGCTTACAATTTAGAATGGTAATCATATATTTATCATCACTTATTACTAACTCGCTATTATCTCACGTATAAATAGGCAAAAAGAATGAAATACACGCTTATGCTGTTAACTGTTGAAGCCATCCAGCCTGGATATGGTAAGTTTTGCTGCTCTTTATCCTATTCGGTTTGTAACTTCCTTCCCTATTTTTCCTTTGATTTCCTTTTTTGAGATTTTTGGTTTTTGTAAATGGATGATGAAGATAATGAAAGTGTCGTTTATCTTTATAGTGTCAGTAATCGACCTAAAAGCACTTTATACAGTACTTCGATATACGAAATGTGATTTGAACCTTAATAAACCGATGTTGAAAGATAAGGTGGTAATGAAGTTTTTTTAGTCATAAGCTAGGATGCTATCGTAACTATATGAATCTTTTATTTTAGATAAGTAATAGAAAAGTTGATGGCTACTAGTATCCTCTTTTAATATCCGAATGTTACTTTCATTGCAAGCTAATAGTTGTGTATTGTTTTTAGGTGATGTTGTGGATCCAAGTCTTCTTATAAATGATAAAAATGACAAAGATGATGATTCTTGTATCTTTACATAAAGCGAATATTCCTATCCTATTTATCAGAATACTTTATATCTTCTTACAGTTATATCAAATTTTGCTTTATGTGAAGTGATTGTTAGGTTTGTACAATCAGATTAATTTTTGATTCGTTGTTATTGGTTTTTTTTTTACATGTTACTTATTTTTCAAAACAAACCAGGAAAAAATCGCCTTTTTTAGGTTTTATGTAACGATCACTTACTATATTTGCAATAATCCTCAAAAAATAGGTATTTTTTTTTTCTCCCCACTCTAATGTGTTGAAGTCGACAAATTTTATACAAGTAAATAAAGAATATGTCAAATTTACTGTTTATTAAAAAAATGTTTGGCTAATTGTTCCTTACTAACAATTCAGTATCCAATTCCCCCGTTGTTTTTTTTTTTTTTCTGTGAATAAAATTGATCATGACGTTCACCTACCACTATCGCCGCCTACTCTATCAGATTATAGAATTAAAGGTGTCTATTCACATATTTTAAGCATATTATAAGTTGCCTTTAGGCGTCATCGCGTATTTTTATAAACATTAGGTTTGCATCAACATGATTAGATACTAAGGTAAATTTTTTTTTATAAGGAGCCGAAGCTCAAGTTTATTAATATGACGATTAAGATCGAGTCACAGCTTTGTTTTTGGGTTTTTAAATTTTTGGAGGATTAACTTTTTTTTTGGGTTTTGTGTTATAGATGAAGTTATGAAAGTAGAAAATGAAATTAAATAAAATTAAAATTTGAATTTGAGACGAAGTTAAACAAGAGACCAGTGTGGAAGTGCACGGTGTGAGCAGCCAGTTTGTACAAGAGTTTCGTGATGTAGTTGCCGAGAAAGTTTTTGAGAACTGTTGAGGATGACAGAAGTTTGAATAGGAATATTATCAAAAATGAACGCCCAGTGAGCGCGCCAAACAGAAAGCAAGGTGTGACCGATGATTGCAGCAGATGAAATATCAAGGCTGGATGCGGGGACGGGAGGGAACTTCAATTGGAATAGTGCATGAGCGACGGAAAAGGAAGAGAAGTATTGCGTTGGAAAGTGCTCGTTCCATATGCTTTGCCAAACAAGCAATTTTTGAGGGCACAGATAGAGGAAGTGTTCCAAAGTTTCTTCTTGATCAGGACAATTTAAGCAAGAGGGGGACGGAAAGATAGACGGGAGTAATCGGTGAAGGTTGGATCTAGTAGGGAGTTTGTGGTGTAGTAGACGATACCAAACGTTCCTGCAAGAGTGGGAAAGGGGGATTTTCCAGAATTGACGCCAACCGTCTGGAGGCAGAGGACAGAGGATCTTTGGACCACTGGTCGGAAGTATGCATAGTCGGCGGAATAATCTCGAGTTAAGACGCCGAGAGTTATCAACAGTAATCAACTTGCGGCTTAAAAGAAAAGGAGAGGCATCAACAGCAGAGGTGAGATCTGGCGTGAACGGGTGGGATCCGAGACTAGCATATTGCACAGGGATGAATGGACGAACCAAGAAAGGGGCCAGAAGAATGTGATTTTTCCGCACTAGGCGAAGAAATTTCCTGGCAAGATATGGATGTACATGGAATTCCATGGCAGTTCGAGAACGAAGAAGATTGGAGCCGAGGTCTCTGATGTATGACGAGGAGAGACGGAGTTGTGGGAGAGATCGATTCAAAGGCGTGTTGGGAACAGCGCGAAGACAAGCAGAAACTGGTAATTGCAGACATGTATTGGCAGAAGGAACCACTTGCTGATAATCGGCAGGAAGGATGTCTATCGCACCAAAAAGTAAAGCAAAAGGACTATCCAATCCACGTAGACGAGGAGGGCGCAGATCTGGAAAGAGAAAGGACAACCTGTAGTCAGCGAGAGGCCACGTATGTGGTGATGAAGCCTGTAGATCTTCTAGGCAGTGGAGAAAATAATCGGCAAGGCGAGCCAGGACAATAGAAAAGCGGATTCCTTTGGACGTCCAAAAGGTTGCTAACGGGCCTACGGGAACATTGCTGAGCAGCGGGGTGATCCAGCGTAATTGCAGTGCTCCTTGTTGTACTCCAGGATCAAGTACTTCTAGACCGCCAGCGTGACGAGGAAGACACATGGTAGAAAAGCCAATTTTTGGAAACATACGGTAAGTCAGGAAGGAAGACATTACCGACCTAACTTGCCCGAGGAATTGTTTAGGGACAGTGGTTAGCCGGAGGACATGCCATAGTTTGGAAAGGATGAGCGAGTTCAAAATCGTCACACGACCGCGAATAGATAGCGCCCGTTGTGAATGAATTTGACAGGCCTTTTGTATCTTTTCCAATAGAAGCGCGAGGAACCGATTCCGTTGGGTGGTGGATGAGCACAGTGGAAATCCAAGATAAACAGCAGGCAGAGAAGAAGTACAGTCATGCCATTGGGTTATATGATGCGCCAGGAGAGGACCCCGCCATATTGAAGAGGTAGCGATACTGGCGCCAGAGAGAGAAATGGCAAGAGTCTTGTGATAATTGACCTGTGCATTAGAGGCACGAGCGTATAGAGACAGATGGTCTAGAAGAACGTTCAAATCGGTAGGGCCTTTGAGAAACCAGATGACATCATCCGCGTAGGCTAACAGCTTCACTGGTTGGAGGTTGAAATCCAAAGTGTTGTATCCACAAAACTAATAAAGTGAACATTCATGGATAAACTTGGATACTACAGAATTATAGTCTAACCAGATCTCTATTAATAAACGTGAGAATTCTGCAATAGCCAATCTTGCCCTGTTGTCCTACCAGCGTTCTAAAAAGACTATATCGGAACCTGATTACAACAACGGCAGTTCAATCCTATTCTATAATTATCGTTAGATCAATAGTTTAATTACTTCATTGTCCCTTGATTCGTCAAGTAGACAGCGGCTATTGATTATCCACTATCCTTCCTTATATTCCATATCATTCTTTTAACCGATCAATTGAAATAGCGGTAAAGACCCAGACATTCAAAAAGTATAAATACTCTCAATATTTTTTATTAATAAAGTCATATATAATCTTTAGTTTCACAACTATCGTCTTTTTGTAGTTTTTGTCTTCTATTTCATATTTGGCAAAACACAAAGGATGTGATAGTGATGACCGAGGAAGAGCAAAGCCTTGAAAGTGAGGATCATGGATGATGCAACGAAGAAGGGGTTCAAAGGCAAGGTTGAACGACACTGGAGAAATCGGATCACCTTGTCTCAAGCCACGCTGTTGAAGGACTGGAGTGGATAAGAAACCATTGACGTTCAATCGAAGATACGTGCCGAAGAACAGAGAGGATAGACTATGCACTATAGAAGCTGGGAGGCCGAGACGAAGGAGTACTTGTCGAAGGTATTCAGGATGAACACGGCCATACGCCTTTTCTTGGTCTAACATCAAGCCTATAGCTGTTGAACGAGATGTTCGAGCGTGTGCCATAGCTAATTTCGTAAGCAAACCATTATCAGCAATGAAGCGACCACGGACGAAGCCGGTTTGGAAGGGAGTGACAATTTGATTAGCACAAGGGATTAATCGAGAGTTGACGATCCGAGTAAAAAGTTTAGCATCTGTATTAATTAAAGAGATGGGCCTCCAATTCTTCAGAGCAGACAGGTCCCCTTTTTTTAGAAGTAAAGTTGTGATATTTGAGGTTTTATAATATAAAAAGTACTAAGTCAATCAACAAATATAAAAATAAGTGAGACTCAAAGTAGATCGTCCTTTATTCAAGTTAAAAATATGAGGGTATTTATACTTTTCTAATCACGGCTAAATATTAATATTTACAGTATATGACTATTGATTATTAATCGATATTAGACAATGAGTTATTTATATGATTGGCATAGTTTAACATCTTCTTATCAAGAAGTAATTATTAATCCTGATCCAGGAACTTATTAGAATATTCTGGAGTGGATCGGGATTTTATTTGAAGTGGCGTAATACAATGTCCGATATTCCTAATTTGGAGGACCATTGTTCGTAGTAACTTACATTATTACTTTATTACATGTGTAAATACCACAAAAGTAACACATGTTTCAAGCCATGAAGGAGGGAAGACTCCATACTTAAGAGCGTTGTTAAAAACAGCTAGTGCAATGCTGCGACATTTTGGGTGCTGTATCAACAAACTCAGAAGCTCATAGGGCAGACCATCCATTCCGGGACTGCTCCGGATAGGGGCACGGGATGCACCCTCCAGTAGGTCATGGTAGGTAATGGGAGACACGAGGATGGAGCGATCCACTTCAGATAATCGTAAGTGTTCAGGTATTGCCCCAATCAAATCGTCGATCGCGCCTTGTTCAACGGGTTGAGGTGAATACAAATTCTTGTAAAACGTAGAAGCAGCATCTAGCATTTCAGCACGAGTAGAACTAAGAGTGAGATGAGTCGGATGTAGGAGAGGTGGGATAAGCTGACGAGCGGAACGAGTAGCGACTGTCCGTTTAAGATAACCTGGGGACAATTCGCCTAGTTCACGCCAGCGAATTCCAGCCCTCATTGCCAATGTTTCATCATGATATTGTTGAATATCAGTTAGCTGGGCTTCGACAATCTTGAGTTGTGGGGAAATGACGTTGGCACATTCCGGGTCATGCTCAATTTTCTTGAGCAAACCATGACGCTTTTTCTGAAGCAGTGTTTCGGCTTTAGCCAATGTAAAGGCCGATTTTCGTGAAAAAGACTGAGCTGTTTGTTTAACTGTTGATTTCAGTGCATCCCATCGCAATTCAACGGGGACAGTGTCATCAAAGGTGGCAATAGTTCGACTGATTGACGTTGTCAGCAGTTTGCAAAAAGCAGGATCTGCAGCCAGGCGTGGGTGGGCGCGCCACAAACCTTTGCCAATGGCGGAAGTATCGTTGTTGGATGCGGACGTGAGTAGTGGGATCCTCAAAGAAACCATAAAGTGATCGGTCCACGTTGGTTGAATATAGTGCACACGGCCAAGTGACTGGGTGGATACGAGGTCGCGTGAGATAAAGATATAATCGATACATGACTGTTGAGTGCCTCGATGAAAAGTTGGCAGTGCAGCTTGATCAGATGGGGTAACGCCATCCACATAGTAACTGTGAATATGCGAGAGCCAGTGATCAGGAGCCTGTGGACGACGAGAACGAGGAGACAGATGAAATGCATAGGAGTAATTAAAGTCTCCTAACAAAATGTGTCGCGAAGGATTTGAAGGCAAACTAGAAAAGTCATCTTGCAAAACATTTGAGAAAAATACGTACCGTGCATTGCGAGAAGCAGGAGCATAAATGACGGAAACAGAAACAGGATCGAATATGTTTGACTGGTGTGAGATTGTGGTGGTAATAATACGTCCACAAACACTGAACACCGTATTGGAAAATGACAAGACAGGAGAAAAACAAACTAAACCACAGTGAGGAGACCAGAGACTATCTGAAGCTTGAAATTGCTTGTGAAATAGGTCTTGCAACTGAGGAGTATCAGCATGTGTTTCTTGTAGTGCCAATATATCGAGCGAGTGGGTTCGTAAATAGCGAATGAACTGAGAACTGGAAGACGGATCGTTAGATTTGCGCAGACCGCGACAGTTCATAGTCGCAATTTTTAAAGAAGAAGAGGTAATCGGGTTGGAGTTGTGTGCAGGTATGTTAGCACGTTCATGAAGAGGACAAGCAGTACGGGTTTCTAAATTCATAAAATAAAGGAATTAGAGGGATGAAAGGGACGGGCTTAGGCCGTCTTGAGCTTCATCATGCCCATGTTGGAATTCAAGATTAGCAATAGATTCGGCAGAAAAACCGAATGTATCGTCAGCCATATCGATGTCGACTGTGTCGGTTGGTTGTTTGTCTATGGGCTCCCTAACGAAGTCATCTTCTTGGAAAGCGCTGTGGTCAGCATTAGCGTTCTCTGCGAGGCGTATAGGGTTCTTCAAGCAAGCCCTAGCCCTAGTCGTTACATGTCCTGTTTTAATCGTAAGATTAAATAAAAAATTAAACAAAAAAACAATAGCAGCAATATAAAATTAAAATCCTTCTTTATTGCAGATTTCTTTATATTGCAAAAGAGCCCCGTTTAATGGATAAAAAGTTGGCATCTATTTATATTCTTTGTGAGCGTAGATATAAAAGATATAGACTCGGCAACAATGTCGTGCTGAAGAACCAATGATTAAGCTAAAGCTTGTCAATGTTCTAATATATGCATCTGAAGTTGAACAATAGAAATAATAACCAGTCAATTAACTTTGATCTAATTACTTTTGGGGTTGACAATTGATTAGACTCGCTAGGATGACAAATACTGATCTTATTGTTCTAAATTTGGAAAAGTGTGGAATTGTTCAATCATAGTTTAATCTTTGTGTATCGTTATTATTTTAATACAACTGATATCTTATAGAAAATAACTATGTTTACAACATGTCCTTCCAACTGGCAGTGAGGACATCGGCGAGGAGAGACAGTGGACTCATTAAGAGAGGAAGAAGACGGCGAAACGGAAGATTTTGATCGAGTGACCATTCTTGGTACTGTAGCATACTTGGGTCTCTGTGTACTAGAAGTGGTAGAAGCAGCTGGATCTACGGTTTCAATTGTCGAAGGAGGAACAGAGAGAGTGGCTGGGTCATTGAGGGGGACGGATGGGGAAAGAACTTTAGATGGGGTTTCTTCCGAAACCGACTCATAAGACTTCCGAGTCTTTTTTCCACCCCCTTCGTTACGACGAGGACAGGTTTTGGATTTAGGACAATTGGCACTTCAGGCCACGATGGATAAATCATGATATTTACGGTTCAATCGGCGCTATAACTACATTCCAAATATGGAAATATATATTTTTGGTCATTGCGCATCGATTGGTACCATTTTCGTTTTCCAATTCCGACTATTTGTTGTAGATATCTGCGCTTGAAAATAGGCGGTATGCAATTTTTTTGGGCACGCTCTATATCAATGACTTCTTTACAGATTTTAATAAGGCTTTGAACATTTGTGTAACTATATGGTCCAACAATAGGTGTTATAGCTTTGCTAAAATATCTGTATTTGATGAAGAGAAATATGTTAAAAACAGCAATAAAAAAATAGTAATTTCGGAGATTTTGGCGGAGATTTTGCACAAGTACTTTAATCAGTTAGAGCTTATGGTATGCAAATTTTTACTAAAAACCATCGAATAGAAACAATTTTATGTGACCCTTAAATTTATAGCATGTCTGCACTTTTTTTATGATTGCGGAGCGAATATTTGATTTCACACTCCGAGACTTTGGGAAATGACTTATCCAATAGTACGCTATATTGGGTAGAAGTTTGAATGGAATCTGAAAAATTGAATTTTGGAGCTCATCTGGCACTGTAAGCATCTGATTTCCTCAGCTTGCCCTCATTTACTTTTGTGAAGGATTAGCAATCGACAACTCCTTTGTATGTTTCTTGAATTCTAACATTACTGATGTATGGCAGTTATATGAAACATCGATATGGCCGCCAAAATTTTTGCGACCGATTTAGGGTTCTTAGCGTATATGCTATAACAAGGATGTCTTGCAAAGTGGCATCATCCACTGTCCGAGCATGCATACCAAATGGAAGCTTATTTCTAAGCATCTTTTGATGAATGTAATATAGATACTAAGTTTTTTAACTAAATAACATCATTGATATTATGTAAGGATCACATTGCTTCCTCGATTCTTAAAATATCGTTATTTCTTCATTATGGTTCAAACATTAGTCGTAAAAAAACTAATTGTAATTGTTAAGATAATAGAAAACAAGAGGTAAAAACAAAAATAAAGAAACAGTTTGTGAACGTTTCGAGTCTGATCTTTATTTCAGTTTAAGTTAAAGTAAAAATTATTCTAATTGAAGGCAGATATTTATATCTTATTGAGTGAATGACTTGATATCTTGCATTGTAAACGTTCTTCTACTCTTTCAGGTGCTTTATCAAGTGTCATCTCTATTTATGATTATGAAAACTTTTCATTTGTTCTTTTGTATGTCTGTCATAGATTATCTTTTATTCTGGGAATTCCTCACTGATTTGAATAACGTTATTTTACGCGTTATTTCAATTACGTGAAAGATTAGCAATATTCCTGACATTGGATTGGATTTGGTTATTTTAGTTGATACTTCTTCTTATCAAAGAACTCTCATGAATACAATACATATTTTAAAAGAACATGTTTAATTGGAATTGATTGTATGATCTTATTTAAATAAACTTGTATTTTATTTTATTTTAGTTATGATCTTGTATTAAGACTTATATTTATCAACGCTAACTACAATCAGTTACTGTTCTACAACAGTAATAACCTATATACTGTTATATAATATCGTGATATTATTCTTGAATATCATTTAAAAATATTAATGCTTATCGTTTTTATAATGTTTTGTTGATTACAAATCTATTCTTAGTTAAATTTAAATGTTCTAATAAAATGTGTTATTCTCATTATAATTTGAATTAAAAAAAAACTGTAAATTATTTTTTATTGGATTTGGTACATTTCTTTGCTACTTTTTTTGTTTTTCGATGTGTGTTTATAGTTCATAGTGTTATGTTCTGGTAAAGGTAATAACAAAGATAAACCAAAAGAATACTTTTTGAGACTGAACTTTATTTAAGACAATCTTAATTGTTAAAAAGAAATCATTACAAAGTCTACTACTTATATTCTTCTATCAATTGGCGGGTAAATGAGTAGTTATGAGCGTAGATCCAATAATTGACACGTTTGATTGAAGAATGATCACTGAATCGATTATGAAAAATTTTAATTCGTTGTTTTTATAGATCTTATTGTTCTTTAACTGATCTGGGAGAATTGTCCCATCTTCAATGAGAGGAAAGATATATTTATATGAAATGCCTCCAGTCAGATCAAAGTTGACTAGGTACCTGATCCATTATTATTCATTTACGGAAATGATGAATAGTAAAGATCATGACTTATTTAGTATTCATGTTTACTTTATAGAATGAATCTAATAGTGATAGTTTTATATAAAAAAGAAGAAGAGTATATTTTATTTAATAAAGATTTAAATTATTATCTTTTATCAATTTTAATATACTTCTTTTAGTTGTGATTATTCAATGTCCGTTATGATCAGACTCTGTTCTACAACACATGGTAGGTGCAGTGAAAAAATCACAACAGTGAGTACTTTTTAGGCAAAGAAAAATTATAATTAAGCAAGAGCACATGATAATAGCGCTTTTGCTTTGCAAATTAAAGTTAGCATATAGTTATGCTGCTATTTAAGGTTGTCTTTCTGTAAGTGAGTTAATTTGAGTTAAGTTTGCTTATAAAGCTTAATTTAAGGTTGTGATTGCCTTGTAAGTTGTTGTTTTATATAGGGTTTAAGCAGATGTTTGATAAGTAGTGACCACCAGATCTTATGTGTAAGATCAATACGATGTTTCTTGATAAAAGTTAAAGTAGAGTAAAAAGTTTAGGTAAACAGGGACTTGTTAAAGTTTGTTATTTACTGCGTAAAAACATATGATTTATTTAAACTGACCAACAATTTCTTCACAAAAAGATGGGATATATACATATGTATGATATTTTTTTTTCTTTTTTGCTTTTCTTATTTTTTTTGACCATTTTTATATTTTCAACATTTTTTATCTTTTTAACATTTTTTATAATCTTTTATCTTTTAATTTTTTCTATTGCTATTTTTTGTTGGTTTGTGTTTTGAGTTGAGTGTTTTAGAGAAGTTTTTCTTGAAATTTTTAAAGTAAGGTACTGTAGTGACTACCAGATCTTTTAATTAAGATCAAATAAAGGTAAAGATAAAAAAAAATAAAGGGATCAGGAACTTTTTATGAGAAGGTTGCCTGTTTATTGAATAAAATATATAAAATAAAAATGTGAGTAGAACTGTACTGTCCTTTTTCTTCATCTAAATAGTTGGGATATTTATATTGTTAATTTTTTTTTCTTTTTGACTTTTTTCATTTTCTTGACTTTTTCACTTTTTTGACCTTTAACATTTTCTTGACTTTTTTCATTTTTTGACTTCTTTGTTACACCATTTTTTTGACTTCTTTATCACAACATCAACCCTCAAAAAGAAGTTTTTGTGACCTACAAAAACATTTCAGCTGTAAAATAAATAAAAGGGAAAACTTAATCAGTTATCGCAAAAGTATAAAATGGTCATTGGGTGGATTGAACTCGTGACATCAAGATTCAAATGAGCCATATTTCCAATTAAGCTATTTTGTAATTTCTGGAAAAAAGTGGTTTATAAACATCCAATGGACTTCCATAAATATTTTGAAGACCGTTAAACATGTTTAAAAATATTATATGGTGCTTACTATTTTTGAAAATTACCGATGTACCAAATGATACAAAACTAACTGGGAACAAAGGTGCTTTACATAAGAAACGCCCCATTATTCTAGACTAAATCGGGAAATATTCGGAACTTCAAAAATTAAACAGCGCCATTCGATTTTGCTTGCCTTATAACCTTAGTTTCTATTTTTGGATTGTTATTCTAGCTCCGCTATAGCTGTAGATATTATGATTTATCCATCGTGGCCTGAAGTGCCAATCACCCGATTTATGTCCTTGCCCATGACAGTTATAACATGTGACCTTGGAAAGTTTCTTTGGGCAATTAAGCAAGGCGTGGTCATTACCATGGCAATATCGACAGTAAGGATCCATAGATTTCCAAGTAGCGTACACTTCCACAGAATTGGGTTTCGGATCTGTAGAACAAATATCTGTATAGTTCCAAGGGATCACATGAGGCAGTTTTGGAAAACTCTCAGACTG
Organism: Rhizopus delemar RA 99-880; assembly: GCF_000149305.1. Classification (NCBI taxonomy): domain Eukaryota; kingdom Fungi; phylum Mucoromycota; class Mucoromycetes; order Mucorales; family Rhizopodaceae; genus Rhizopus; species Rhizopus delemar. The sequence continues at coordinate 1,817,866 of NW_027137835.1, forward strand.
ATGTAGTTCGAGAACCGCATATCCACGTCCGGAGTAGACGCCTGCTAAGCCACACATCGTCCCACAATTGAGCACTTTTCCAAAAGCAGAAAGATTCTCATGCATGTCAGCTTGTAACTCAAGCAAGCCTCCATTGCCCCGACCATACTGACGAGGTAAATTAGCAAACGAAATTTTAAGAATATCAGCATCGGAAGACAATGAAGGGTAACCGATGAAAAGTTGATCAAAAGATGGCAACTTAACGCCGTGACTGCAAATCTTCTCCCTGAAAGAAGGGGAAACTGTGATCTCGGCAAAGGCTTTATGAAAATCACAACGAATGACATCTTCTACACTCCACAAGTGTTTGTTGCCTTCACAGGCGGCAGCAAGCTCTTGTATAAATAAGAGTTTATTAGACACGGTGGAAATGTCAATAAAAAGAGAATCAGGTACAGTGCCTTTCAAGATCGGTCTCTCACTATACAGTGACCCACAAAATTGTCCCAATGTTTCGTGATTCTCTCTTCTAGAGCTTGTAGAACCATAGTTATTAAGCTAATGTACACCTTGTTGTATATCATTCAATAGCCAAAGTCATGTAGAAGCAAAAGTCGTGACGCAAATTCAGATTAAAACAGCGCCAACGGAGATAGAGGAGCTAAACAACAAGCGGTGCATTGGGACAATTTTGTGGCACTTTTGAAAAAAAACAAAATGGTTTATTTATCTGATATTAATAGTCAGTCCAGCGTCCTTTGATCTTGATACATTGTTTTATACGCTTAGGCATTGTTTATATAACCTTTTGACACTCTTCCGGCTTCATTAAGTCATACCAAACTTTAGTTACTCGTTCGTATAATTCATTCATGCCTTTTGGTGCTGTTTCATAATCATTTAGCCTTCTCTTTAATAATGACCACATATTTTCAATTGGATTCAAGTCAGAGGACTGTGCAGGCCACTCCAGGATGTTGTAGGATTGCTCTTTAAGGTATTCTTGGCTAATGCAAAAGATAGGTCCCGGAGATCGTTGGTCCCAATTAAGCTCCGATCTGCATGAAACTCCGAATATACATTCTTGTACCCCGTAGCATCTTTGATGCCAAATTTGGTAAGATTTCAATCAGCGCATCAGATCCTATTGGCCATTGAATTCACCTAGTCTACCGCCTATTGAAGTGAGGGTCAGTTGTGATATTGGTCAGTAGTTTATAGTCGATTAAGAGTGAAAATAAAGTGTAAAAGAAAAACTGATAATCGATGAGACTCTTGAACCTCTTTATTGAGTGAAGACAGGAGAGAGAGCTCATTAAATACAAACTACGCCTGATTTGATAAAATTAATAATTGAGGAACCGAAATTGCACAATGTAAATTACTAAAGTTGTTTATGAGTACTGATGACTGTATAACAAGTAGTGTTATATAGAGGTAGTCTTAAATTATATGACCTGCAGATCTTGAGTGATCTCACATGACATTTGAGTATTTAGTAAGGAAAATACGACACGACTTTTTATCAATAAATACAGACCCCTTCGTAATGCATTCTTGTCGATTATTATGAAGCCCAATGAATGAAGGAGTGCGGCAACGATAGTAAAACTAACATTTGTTAGGTTTATACCTAAGAACCATCTCCTTCATGCATCTATTGAAGCTGCAAATGCGGTTTTCCTTGTGGAACGCACCGATGGATTTCCTTAGGTGACTGCAATCCCATCAGTAAACATACTCTACTTTTCTCTCATACCAGTTACGCCCATGTAGTTTCATATGACGTAATAATTCGTGCTTCGCTCACTTTGTCACCATCCGAAGGAGTACGGGGCCCATAAGGAGCATTCAATTGTCCAGAAGTACAACCACCACTATGTGATAACGATACACTAAAGCTTGAGTCGGTCAAATAGGAAAATAACCAAGATACAGAGAAAATGCAAAAATACAAAGGGGTGTTTATATTGCGTCCTACAAAAAACCACGCAACATAAGTATCCAATCACATTGATGAATATCTATCCCAAGTCAGAGGTCAAGGACAACAAAAAAAGCGCAAAAATCCACTAAAGGAAAGAAAAAAAATTAATTTTAAAAGTCTACCGACCCTCACTTCAATAGGCGGTAGACTAGGTGAATTCAATGGCCAATAGGATCTGATGCGCTGATTGAAATCTTACCAAATTTGGCATCAAAGATGCTACGGGGTACAAGAATGTATATTCGGAGTTTCATGCAGATCGGAGCTTAATTGGGACCAACGATCTCCGGGACCTATCTTTTGCCCTTGCCTTTTTTACTTTCGACACCATAGCTCAACCAATTCTTAGGGTATGCGGATAGTTCTATGCTCATTAGAAAGGGCTCAGTCCGTGCTAAATTATATCAAGCACTCA